>NC_046172.1:91093962-91181893 GCF_011064425.1 Rattus rattus
AATGTGAATGCTTCACTCCTTCTTTAAAAGGGGAACAAGAATACCCTTGGCAGGGAAGAGAGAGGCAAAGATTAAAACAGAGACTGAAGGAACACCCATTCAGAGCCTGCCCCACATGTGGCCCATACATATACAGCCACCCAATTAGACAAGATGGATGAAGCAAAGAAGTGCAGGCCGACAGGAGCCGGATGTAGATCTCTCCTGAGAGACACAGCCAGAATACAGCAAATACAGAGGCGAATGCCAGCAGCAAACCACTGAACTGAGAATGGGACCCCCGTTGAAGGAATCAGAGAAAGAACTCGAAGAGCTTGGAAGGAGCTCCTAGGACCCCTTTTTATGAACAACAATGCCAAGCAACCAGAGAGCTTCCAGGACCAAGCCACTACCTAAAGATGGATGATTTGATTCTTGAAGATTGAAACTCTGAACACGTTAAGATTGGAACACCTACAAGAAGGGAGTCGAAAGGAATAACATTCGAAATGTAAATAAGAAATACTTGCTAATAAAGAAAAAGGGGAAAAAAGAAAAGAGGAAACAAATGGCTGAGAAATACATAAATATACCTTCAACATCCTTGTCATCACAGAAATGCAAATCAAAACTACTTTGAGAATTCATCTTACACCAGTCATAATGACTAAGCTCAATAGAATAAATGATGGCTCATGGTAGCAAGGCTGTAGAGTAAGTGGAACACCCATACATTGTTGTGTGACTACAAACTTATACAGCCACTATGAAAATCAGTGTAGTGGTTCCTTAGAAATATGGGAATCTGTCTACCTTAAAATCCACGTATACCACTCTTGAACATGTACCCAAAGGACGCTCCATCCTACCACAAGGACATTTGTTCAACCATGTTCATAGTAGCTTTATTCATAAAAGCCAGAAGCTATAAACCACCTAGATATTTCTAAACAGAAGAATGGACAAAGAAAACTGTGGCTCATTTATACAATATGGAGTAATACTCAGTCCAAAAACAAAAATGGTATCATGAAATTTGCAGGTAAATTGATGGAGCTAGAAAAAACTCATCCTTAGTATACTAACGCAGACCTGAAATATAAATCTATATTTTTTTTTTCAACTTGAATATTTTTATATACATTTCGAAAGTGTTATTCCCTTTCCTTGCTTCCGGCAACATCCCCCCCCCCTCCCCTTCCTTATGGGTGTTCCCTCCCCACCTCCCCCCCATTGCCACCTCCCCCCAACAGTCTAGTTCATGGGGTTCAGTCTAGCAGAACTCAGGGCTTCCTTCCACTGGTGCTCTTACTAGGATATTCATTGCTACCTATGAGGTCAGGAGTCCAGGGTCAGTATTTATATGGATGCTAGCTGTTAAGTCTTCAATAAGTAATCTATAATCATTTAGCCACAAAGATAAGGTCTAGAGTAAGGGACAATAGAGGATGGATAGTTTTCCCAAAAATTGGAAACAGAACAGATAGTTATGGATGTACAAGGGGGATTGGAATAAGAGACTCAAATAGAATAGGGGAGGAAAGAGGGAAATGAGTGAGGGAATATTGGGAGGGACAGATAAAACTCAGGGTCAGTTGAGGGGTAATATGGAATCCTAGTACAGTAGAAGCTTTCTATAATATATACATGTATGAAGGTGATCTAAGTGAAATCTCCAAATAATGGGGAGACAAAGCCCCAGTTGGGCATAACTCATAACCAAATGAAGTTTCCAGTACCAGAAATGAGATACACTGAATGGAGTTGTTGCATAATGGGGTCCCTTAAAAATCTCCAAACTACCTAGGCTATTGCCAAAGTTATTAGTTTTCCTTCACAAACTGCTGGTAAGCCTTATTGCTGCAGATAACACATACACAACTCACTGAACATGGAGAATTCAAGTGGTGCCTACCTAAAGCCTCCTCCCCTACTGACTAGTGTTCATGGTGCTAGAAAGTACTCCGTATCCTACCAAAGAAAGGTAAATACTAACCCAACTGTAAACCCTTCAATCCAAAATGACTTGCCTGAAAGATTAGCTGGTGTTGTAGAGGCACAAAACTTGTAGAAGTAACCAACCAATATCTAATTGGATTTAAGACCTTCTCCAGGAGGTCTTGGATGGCCAAGAACATGAGACCAGATAGGCCAGGGATCTGGGGGAACACCGAGTACTACGGTTCTGCTAATGGAACATAGAAGTTAAATGATGCCAAATAGCATTCTACTATACTCATAGATCAGCCAGTGCCTTGCTCAGTCATCATCAAAGAAGCTGCTTCCTACAATAGATGGGAGCAAATACAGAGACCGATAGCCACACATTATGCAGAGAGTGAGAGGCCTTGGAACACTTAATCAGAAATGGGATATCTCTGTCAAATCTACCCTTCAGGCCTCAAGGAACCTTATGGAAGAGGAAGTGGAAAGAGTAAGAGCCAAGGGGGATGGTAGACATGGAAACAAGGTTTTCTAAACATAACAGGACTAATGCACATGTGAACTCACAGAGACTGTGGAAGCATGCACACAGGACCTTCCCAGATCTGTGCCATATGGTGACCCAATACTGAGAGAAGAAGATGACACATGTTCCCATCCCTAACCCAGAAGAGTTCTTCAACTGATAGTCACCTGCAAATGAAAACATAGTTTTCTCCAACAGGGTCTTATTGGAGATGCAAACCACTCCTTAGAGTAGGCCCTATACCTAGCAATAGATGGTCAACACAAAATAAACTCAATGGCATTTTTGAAAGTAATTTGTTCAGTAATATTTGTTATGGCAATTTTTTTAAACCTTACAGGTCCTTATGGTATATATTACGACTTCTAGCTTTATAGGAGTCACATGTGTAAAAATGTGTATGTCTCTGTGTCTAAACATGTTTTGTGCCTTTTCTTGCACCTACTTTTGGCTCGTTTTCTTGGTTTCTTCCTCTTGTCCTGCTCTAGCTTGTTCTTGTTTCCCCTTATTTCACTTTTTAAATAATTATTCTTTAGATGCCTCTTTGTTTTCTAATAAGGACATGGATTCTGGAGGAAGGGAAGGTATGGAAGAGCTCATATGAGTTTGGGGAGAAGAAACTTTAATCAGAATATATTGTATACAAAAAACTTGATATTTTGTAAAAGAAAAATGGAGAAAAAGTTCTACTTTGTGAGCATGAAACAGTTCTGGAGATGGATAGTGTTGAAGATTGCACACTGATGTAAATATATTAATGCCACTGAACTATACATCTAAAGACTGTTTAAAATGTTAAATTTCATTATATGTGCTTGACTACAATAAAACATTTATTGTATACAATTCTTATTAATAACACTTGTAACTCTCATTAATTCTGTATAACTAGAATGTCTCAGTATTTTTTAAATAGTATGACCAGATGGTTAAGTCTTCCCTAGGTAGGACTACTTGTCCTCCTCTAAGCATTCTTTAGTTACCTACAACTCCTTGCCTAAGCCTGGGGTCCCATGAGATGAACCCATTCCATGTTAGCATGTCTATTACTGCCATCCTAACTCAGAACTTGTTTAGGCAGCCATGGTGATGAGCTTTCATGGGTGTCCTCTTGACCTTAGAACCCTTCTATACCTCTCTCCTATGGTGTTCTGTCAGCCTCAGGAGATGTATGGAAAGGTATCAAGTGTTCGCCGACCCTGAAATCATACATGTACAAGTAATATTGTATGGAATAAGGAAGTTTTATTTCTATGCTTAAACATATATATCACAACAGAGAAAAGGATGCCATGAATTACAAGGAGTAGAAAGGAGGTACATGAGAGGGACTAGGGGATAGGAAAGGGGCAAATGATGTAACTGTATTTTAATTTAATATATGTAAGTATATGTGTGTGTGTTAAAAGTAATATAAAAATCAGGTGAGTGAGGGAGCATCCTCATAGAAGCAGGGGGAGGAGGGATGGGATAGGAGGTTTCTGGAAGGGAAACTGGGAAAGGGGATAACATTTGAAATGTAAATTTAAAAATATTCAATAAAAGTAAAAAAGAAAAAAATCATTGTCTTCCTCTCTATCTTAAGGAAAAAGCACATATGCATTTTGAATTTGAATTGGCCAGCTACTCTAAAGCCTGAGATCTGCTCCTGGACTCTGGTTGGTTGATAAACCAATGGTGTCATTCCATTGAAGAAAACAGATTTTCCCTTTCCCAGCAGTTTGCAAATAGCTTTTACGTTAGGGATGGGCCTGTATGTCCACTTCCCCTCCTCTATGTTCTCCTCCAGATTTTGTCTGGCTTGAGCCTGTACAGTCTTATACACAGTGCAGCCTTTGTGAGTTCATACATATGCACATCAAGCCTTTTGTGTCTGCAAAACACTATTCCCTTGGACTCATCTACCAACTCTGGATCTTATAACCTTTTTATCTTCTTTACTCCATAGACCCCAGAACCTTGTGAAGAGGGAGAAAGAACATGAGGTTGGGTGAGTATGGAGCAGGGGTTGGAAGAATATAACTCCGGAAGGAGTTGGGGAAGGGAAAGAATATGATCAAAACATATATGTAAACATTTGGGGGAAAATGAACGATATCAAAAAACATTTTAAAACATCACTTTTATCATACTTAAGTTTTTGAAGATTATTGTATATTTTAGGCAATATCTACTTCCTAATACTCAAGTCACTTCAAACATAAGCCTTTGCTAAACTGTTTATTTTTACCCTTTAGAATATATAAGCATGTACCCTATAAATACGTGTATTCTAATTTAAAAGTGAATAAAAATTCAAAATATAAAATAGAATATGTTTTTCATATGTTTTTGAGTCTAGGTATAACGTATTAATATTTATTTTAATGTTTTAAAATGAATTTCAAAATCTGTGAAGAAGCTTGATGCTCTAAGAAGATATTTATCCTGAGGCTGTAAAACATGTCAGACTGTCCTTTGCTTTGGGCAATTTGAAAGCTGAAAGCACAGCACAGGGTTTCTCAACCATGGGACTATTGATATTTGGGAGCCAATAATTATTGCTGAAGTGCTATTCAGTACACTGGAAAGTGTTAGCAGTCAGGGCCCCTTGGCCCTACACATTACATGGCAGTGTCAAGAAAAATAGATTAAAGCCCTGTGAAAGAGTAACTTTGAAAGGCAAAAATTGGCATTCCTTGGACAGAGAGCATACTTATAAGGATACAATCTTTGACTACAGGAAAGAAATTACAGAAAATGTTAGGTGGAAGAAGGGAGATATATTTACTGAAAATGTTCAAATGATTGGTACCTTGCTAAACACTGATTTTCTCCAGGTCAACAAAAGGGTTATTTTCTGTTGACACTTATTTCAATTACAGAAATTACTTCTTTTGTGTCTATTCTGTACTGTCACTGGATACATCTTGTATAAAGAGGCTTATTATGAGAAATTGGTTCATGCTATTATAGAGACAGAGAACTCCCATTATATTCCGTCTGTATGCTAAAGATGCTGGAAAACCAATGACATGATGATGATAATATAATTTCCATCTATGTGTAAGAGGAATCCATGGTTTAAATTCTAGTCCAAGCATGATGTACACTCCCTGGAGCAGGCAGAAAAGAAATATATGGATTTTCCCTATTTCTGCTTTTGTTTTTATTTAGTTCCTTAACAGTTTGAGTGATGTCTGCCTATGTAAGGAAGGGCAAACTAATATGGAAACATACTCAAAGACAGTGATGACAATGACGATGACGATGATGATGATTAATCTGGGTACTTCTGGGTCAAGTTAACATAGGAAATTAACCATCATGCTGAGCTTGGTTATCTAGAAGTAGGAAGGATTTCAAAGGATATTTATGTTGATTGAACATAAAAGGTACCCAACTGTAGAAACAGAGTTGTAAGCTGCATATGTAGCAGAGGATGGCCTTGTCAGACATCAATGGGAGATGAGTCCCTAGGTCCTGTGAAGGCTTGATGCCCCAGTGTAGGGAAATGCCAGGGCAGGGAGTTGAGAAGGGATGGGTGGATGGGTAGGGGAGCACCCTCATAGAAGCAGGAGGAGAGGGGATGGGATAGGAGGTTTCTGGAGGGGAAACTTGGAATGTAAATAAATAAAACATACCATAAAAAAGAGAGCTCCCCTGCAGGATTTGGTCTTTTAAAAAATCTAGAATGGCAGAGAAGCATTTTAAGAAATGTTCAATATCCTTTGTCATTATGGAAATCAAAACAACTGCGAGGTTCCACCTTACACAAATCAGAATGGCTAAAATTAAAAAAACAAAAACAAAAAAAACCTCAAGCAACAGCACATGCTGGTGAGGATATGAGAAAGAAGAATCGTGCTCCATTGCTGGTGGAATTGCAAACTTGTACAATCATTCTGAAAATCAACCTGGCATCTTCTCAGGAAATTTGAAATAGTTTTACCTGAAGATCCAGCTATACCAATCCTGGGCATATACCCAAAAGTTGCTCCACCATCACCCAAAAGATGCTCCATCATCCACAATGACACATGCTCCACAATGTTCACACCACTCTTAGTGTTAATACTCAGAAACTGGAAACAACCCAGATATCCCTCAACCAAAGAATGGATACAGAAAATGTGGTTTGTTTACACAATGGCATACTACTCAGTTATTAAAAATAACATGAATTTATTTTTTAAAAAAAACATCATGAATTTTTCAGACAAATCAATAGAACTAGAATCTGATTCTGATTGGAAATATCACCCTGAATGAGCTAACACAGAGTATACATTGCATGTACTCACTGATAAGGGGATATTAGCCAAAAGGTACAAAATGCCCAATGGTACACCCCATAGACCCTAAGAAGTTAAACAAGAAGGAAGACCCAACTGTGGATGCCTCAATCCCACTTAGAGAGGGGAACAAAATAATCATGGGAGACAGAGGAAGGCAGGGACCTAGATGGAAGAGGGAAGTGGGAGGGGGAAGGGGGCACTATTGGTTGTGAGAAGTGACAGGAGAGAAGCCCAGATAACCAGGAGAATGAATGGAAATCTGCAGTTGCCTGGGGTGGTGGAGGAATCTCTAGTCCCGAGGCCTGGGATGGGATAATCCCCCAAGAGTTCATGCAAGTGACCTTAGCTGAGATGCCTAACAGTAGGGACATGGAACCTGGGCAGATCACCTCCTGTATACCAGCAGGGCCCCTATGGAAGGACAAGGATATCTAGACACCCACAAAACTTTTCACCCAAATTTGTCCTGTCTAAAAAATGACAGGGACGAAGATGGAGGAGAGACTGAAGGAATGGCCAAACCAATAACTGACCATACTTCAGACCCATTCCATAGGCAAGCACCAATCCCTGACACTATAAATGATACTCAGTTATGCTTACAGTCAGGGGACTAGCATAGCTGTCCTCTGAGAGGATCTATCTAGCAGCTGACTGAAACAGATGCAGATACCCACACAAACCATTGTACAGAGGTCAGAGACCCACATGGAACAGTTAGGGGAACGATTGAAGGCCCTGAAGGTTTAGTTGACCAACAGTGTCAACTAACCCAGACCCCTGGGAGCTCTCAGAGACTGAGCCATCAACCAAACTGCCTGGACTCACTTTTAATCCTGATCTTCTGAGGTGAGAAAATCTACCTTTAATTTCAGCTACACCTTTTGCTGGTAGCCTATATAAAGACCATTCAGAACTAGTATACTGAAGACCAGCTCGGGCATCCAGCCTCACGGACTGAGCAACTACTGGATCCTTGAACCTTCTGTTGGTAAACAGCCATGGTTGGACCAGCTGGACCACAGCCTGTAAGCCATTCTAATAAATCCCCAATATACACATATATGATATAAATATGAATATATATTATACTATATTATATATGAATATATTCATTTTTAAGTTCTGTTTATCTAAAGAAGTCTAATACACTATCTAAAATGAACCATTTTGATGATTTGCCAAAAATATTCAGTTTGTCCTTCAGGACAATTTCAAGCTGTGCTTTCATCTAAGTTTCCAAATGGAAAATGCTATTTTGTTTTCTCTTTCCAAGTTTCATGTTATTATTAGGTCAAAGCTTTGTATGAAATAAATTAATGCTTTATGTATTTTTATTTTCATAATGCTTTATTTTTCAATTAGTATCTTTTATTAACAATTTTAATATGCTTATTGGCAATTTGTATTCCATTCTAAGGATGCAACGATAGTTAAACATACAAATATTGATAAACATGATGATGTACATTAACAAGAATCAAGGACAGAATCTACATGTTTAAATCCATAGACACAGGAAAAGCTACTGTGAAGTCTAATATCTTTTCATGAGGATTGTTGTGAAGAAACTAGGAATAGAAACAACATACTTTACATACATACAGTAAAGGCTACCCATGATAAACCTATAGACACCATTATAGCAATAGTTACAAACAGTTTCAATAAATCTGGAATAAGAAAGGGGTATCTACTCTTTCTGTCAGCATTGTGCACAATATTAGCTAAAACCATAAGACAACAGGAAGGAAGGAAGGAAAGGATACAAATAGCAAATGACAAACTCAAATTATCTCTATTTGAAGATGATATGATATAGGTGGGGGGTTCTATACACTCCATTCAAAAACTACTAGCACCAATAAGCATCTTCAGCAAAGGGGCAGGCTGCAAATTCAATACTGTCAAATCGTTACATTTATTATGATCAATATCAAAAATACTAAAAAAACCGGGAAACCATTTTCTTCATAATAATTTCAAAACTACCTTGGATTATGCATAACCAAGGAAATCAAGATCTTCTGAGGTCTTCTTCGATTTTCTTTTTGCAGGGGTTTGAAATTTTTGTTGTACAGAATTTTCACCTTCTTGGTAAGAGTTGCACCAAGATATTTTATACTATTTGTGACTGTGAAGGTTGTTGTTTCACTAATTTCTCCCTCAGCCTGTTTATCTTTCGTGTAAAGGGAGGTTACTGATGTGTTTGAGTTAATTTATATCCTGTCACTTTGCTGAAGTTATGTATCAGGCTTAGGAGTTCTTTGGTGGAATTTTGAGCGACACTTATATATGCTTTCATATGATCTATAAATAGCAGTACTTTGACTTCTTCCTTTCCAATTTGTACCCCCTTGATCTCCTTTTGTTTTCTAATTGCTCTAGCTAGAACTTTGAGTACTATATTGAATAAATAGGGAGAGAGTGGGAAACCTTGTCATGTTGGCTGTCTGTTTGCTATGTATTGCTTTTATTATGTTTAAGTATGTGCCGTGAATTGCTGATTGCTCCAGGAGTTTTAACATGAAGGGGTGTTGTACTTTGTCAAAGGCTTTTTCAAAATCAAATGAGATGATCATGTGGTTTCTTTCCTTGAGTTTGATTATATAATGTATTATGTTGATGGATTTTCATATATTGAACCATCCCTGCACCCCTAGGATGAAGCCTACTTGATCATGGAGACTGATGGTTCTGATGTGTTCTTGGATTCTGTTTGCAAGAATCTTTTGAGTATTTTTGCATTGAAATTCATAAGCAAGATCAGACTGAAGTTCACTTTCTTTGTTGGGTCTTTGCATGATTTAGGTATCAGACCAATTGTCACTTCACAGAATGAAGGTAGTGTTTCTTCTGTGTCTATTTTGTGGAATATTGGAGTGTTGTTATTAGCTCTTCTTTGAAGATTCTGCACTAAAACCATCTGGCCCTGGGCTTTTATGGGTTGGGAGGATTTTGATGACTATTTCTCCTTCCTCAGGAGATGTAGGATTGTTTAGATAGTTTGCCTAATCTTGATTTAAATTTGGAACATGGTATCTGTCTAGAAAGTCACCCATTTCATCTAGATTTCCCAGTTTGGTAGAGTATAGGCTTTTGTAGTAGGATCTGATATATATATATATATATATATATATATATATTTAATTTCTTCAGTTTCTGTTGCTTTGTCTCCTTTTCATTTCTGATCTTTAAAATTTTGATGCTGTCTCTGTGCCCTTTAGTTATTGCTAACTAATCTATCTTGTTGATTTTCTCAAAGTACCATTTTTTGTATTGTTCTCTTTGTTTCTAATTGGTTGACTTCAGCTCTGAATTTGACTATTCCCTGCCAGCTCTTCCTCTTGGGTGTGTTAATTCTTTTTGTTCTAGAGTTTTCAGGTGTGCTGTTATGTTGCTAGTAGAGGATCTCTCCAATTTCTTTATGAAGGCAATTCCTCTTAACACTGCTTTCTTTGTGTCCCATAAGTTTGGGTATGTCATGCCTTCCTTTTCATTGAATTCTAGAAAGCCTTTAATTACTTTATTTCTTCCCTGATCAAGATTATCATTGAATAGAGAGTAGTTCAGTTTCCATGAGTAAGTGAGTTGTTTTTGTTGTTATTAAAGTCCAGGCTTAGTCCATGGTTATCTGATAGAATACATTGGATTACTTTTACCTTCTTGCATCTATTGAAGCTTGTATTGTGTCTGAAAATATAGTCAATTTTTGGAAACAGTTCCATGAGGTGTCAAGAAGAAGGTATATTCTTTTGCTTTGGGGTAAAATGTTTTGTAGTTATCTGTTAAAATCATTTGGCTCATAACTTTTGTTAGTTTCACTGTGTCTCTGTTTAGTTTGTCTCAATGACCTGTCCATTTGTGAGAATGGGGTGTTGAAGTCTCCCACTATTATTGTGTGAGGTGCAATGTGTGTTTTGAGTTTTAGTAAGGTTTCTTTTATGAATGTGGTTGCCCTTGCATTTGGAACATAGATATTCAGAATTGAGAGTTCATCCTGGTGGATTTTTCCTTGGTGAGTATGAAGTGTCCTTCCCCATCTCTTTTGATTACTTTTTTGAAAGTCTATTTTATTGGATATTAGAATGGCTACTCCAGATTTTATCTTGGGACTGTTGGTGAGGTATGTTTTCATATGCAGCAGAATGATGGATCCTGTTTCTGAATATGGTCTGTTAGCCTGTGTCTTTTGTTTTTAATTGAGAATTGAGTTCATTGATGTTGAGAGATATTAATGACCCATGATTGTGAGTTCCTAAATTTTCTGTTGCTGCTGGTGGTGTGTTGTAGGTGGTGTGTGTGTGTGTGTGTGTGTGTGTGTGTGTGTGTGTGTGTGTGTGTGTGTGTGTCTACTTACTTTTGGGTTTGTTGTGAGATGATTAATTTCTTGTGTTTTGGGGGTGTAGTTACTCTCCTTATGTTGAAGTTTTTCTTCTAGTATCCTCTGTAGGGCTGGATTAGTAGAAATATAGTGTTTAAATTGGTTTTGTCAAAGATGAAGATCTATTGTGATTAAGAGTTTTGCTGGATATAGTAGCCTGGGCTGGCATCTGTGGTCTCTTAGGGTCTGCAAATATCTGTCCAAGATCTTCTGGCTTATAGTATCTTTCTTGAGAAGTCAGGTGTAATTCTGATAGGTATGCTTTTATATGTTACTTGGACTTTTTCCCTTACAACTTTTAATATTCTTTTTTGTTCTGTACAATTAGTGTTTTGATTACTCTATAGTGGGAGGATATTCTTTTCTCCTCCAATCTATTTGGAGTTCTGTGGGCTTCTTGTACCTTTATGGCCATCTCTTTCTTTGGGTTAGGGAAGTGTTCTTCTATGATTTTGTTGAGGATGTTTTCTGGCCCTTTAAGTTGGGAATTTTTATCCTCTTCTATCCCTATTATTCTTAAGTTTGATCTTTTCATTGTGTCCCAAATTTCCTGGATGTTATGGGTTAGGAACCTTTTACACTTTGCATTTTCTTTGACTAATGTACCAATATCATCTATGATATCGTCTATGCCTGTGATTCTCTCTTCTATCTCCTGCATTCTGTTGGTGATGCTTGAATCTGTAGTTCCTGTTCTCTTTCCTAGGTTTTCTATCTCTATAGTTGGCTGCATTTGTGATTTCTTTATTTTTTTCATTTCCATTTTTAGGTCTTGGCCCATTTTGTTCAATTGCTTCATCTGTTTGATTAGATCTTCCTGTATTTCTTTAAGGAATTTGTTTTCTCTTTAAGGACTTCTTCTTGTTTACCTGTGTTTTCCTGTATTTCTTTAAGGGAGTTATTAATATCCCCCTTAAAGGCCTCTATCGTCTTCATGTGATGGGATTTTAGGTCAGAATCCAGTTCTTCAAATATGATAAAGTATCCTGGGCTTGTTGTGGTAGGAGTATGTGCTTCTGGTAGTGCCAAATTGTATTGGCTTTTGTTGCTTGTGTCCTTGAGCTTGCATTTTGCCATCTGGTGATCTCTGATGCTAACTGTCCTAGATGTCTCTGGTTGGAGCAGGCCACCTCGTATGCAAGAAGGGTTATGTGACCTGGGTTAAAACAGACCTCCTGGGAGGCAAGCAGTGCTATCTCTGGTTAGAGCAGGTCTCCTGTGTCCCTTGTTAGAGTAGCCTTCTCATGTCCCTGGTTAGGATAAAATTCCTGAAAGACAGGCAGGCAGTAGGGTTGGGGAGCAGTCATGCCAATCTGCCACAGGTGCAGGTGAAGGTGCAGACAGGCAGGGTTATGGGGCATAGGCAGAGCTGGATAGATCCTAAGTCTGCTGGGCTCTGTTGGGGTCCCAGCTGATGTGGGTAATAGAGTGGTGATCTCACCTCTGTCCCTTGTTAAGACAGACTTCCTGGGAAACAGGCAGGCTGTGGGGTTGGGGTGGGGTGAGGTAGGGCACAGGCATGCTGATGTGCCATGGGTACGAGTGGTGCTGCAGACTGGAATGGCCTTCATGCTTTGTGTAAATATGTATTGAATACCTACTCTGCTTTCTTTATGCTACCTGTCATATTATGTTAATATCTCTTTATCTAAATTGGACATTAACTCATGCTGATTGATGAGTAATGTAGCATTTTGGGTAGGATTAAATATATTCTTGTCAGCTAAAAATAAATGCCTACGTTACCACCATCAACATGGCATAATTTTCTATAAGGCTGATCTTAGAATAGAATCCAAATATGGTACAGCATGTTTATAATCCTAACATTTGGGAGGTGAGTCAGGAAAACTGTCCAAAGTTGAAGGTCAGCTTGGGCTATATGGGCACTATCAAGTCAATCAGTGCTACTATATAGCAAGACCATATTTCTGAGGGGAAGAATAGTTTAGAATCCAAGGGAAATTGTGGGGGTGAATATACATGCATATGTGTATGTGAAATTTTGGGTAAAATTAGATCATGATAAACTGCATGTCTAAGTTTTGACCTACATAGCTGCAAAATGCATGACAAAAATTACAAGAGAGCGCACAGCACAGAATAATTTAACAGGAGCAACTTAGCAGGATCAGGGATGTTAGCACTAAAGGCCTAACTGCAAGTAAAGGACTCAAGATGAAAGAGTAGCTAGGAGAGTCTGTGGAAGAAAGGAGGAAAAAGGCAATAGAGACATAGAAAGAACTTCCTGTAATGTTAGGTGCCATGAGGAACCTGTAGTTATTGACTGTTGAGTAATCCTCATTTACTATTGGCCCTTGCCTGAGTTAGAGTGCTGATCAAACTGATACATAGCACCCTCATCCCAAAATGGTCATCTTGAACTCAGGGTCAAAAAGGCTACATGGTGTTTGGGCAATACATATGATTATGTAAAACCTATTACTCTTTAATTTTCTAACGTATGTGTTACAAAGGATTGTAATGAGTAAATGGAGTGAGGTGTACTTGGAAATATCTAAGTGAAAAGTTCCGTGTGCCCATTTTATAATGAGTGTGTTGTTACTAAACTTAATAAGAGTCAAGAGCATGAACACACTTTCAACTTCTTCATAATGAAAGTGAATACAGAATGGGACTGAATCAAATTGCAACAGGCTTGATCCTCTCCAATATTTTCAATTAACTCTATTAAATTATGTTTTCAGATGGGTTGATTAGCAATACATTAACTCATTAACTTTGAGAGTCTAACCACCTTGTGCTCTCCAAGAATGGCATCTGAGTACCCTCATTTATATGCATTGGATTCACTCATACAGGTTTTCCAGAGAGAAAAATAAAACTCATACTAAAAAATAAAGTTCTAGTAACACAATAGCACAATAATTCTAAGGAACAATACCACAATTATGCCTTTGAATTCTGACAGTATAAATCCAAACCTACTTTAGGCAGGAACTTGTAAAAATAACAGGCAGATGGTATGTAGAAATCATGCAGCTTTTAAAAAATGCAATAATATTGTCCTTTGAGTCAGGCAAGCTTCTTCCTTGAAAGGAACTCAGTTTTCAATACATAAGCTCTGTCCCTTTGATGCTTTTCTTTGTCCCTTTAGTGTGCTTTCTGAGTTACTCATGAGTTTGAGGGGCAGATAGCCATGCTGTGGAAGGGTTTCTAGAGTCATGTGCCTCACCCCTTTCTATACAAATGGGCCTCCAGAGACAACCTGTATCCCCTGCTCTGCCTTAGAAGCTGTGGTAGCCACCGAAGTGAAGCTGAACCTCGTCATTCATGCATACATTGAATCATTTAATCAGTCCTAACAGAATACAGACGTTCATTCACTTAGTGGAGAATTTTACAAAACTTCTGGACCCATTTTCAACACTTCTCACTTCTTATGTACAGTTAGTAATAATCATAATCATCATCATAATAATAATATCAGATATCAAACATGGAGCTAGAAGTCTGCTTGATAACACATTTATTAAGATAAAGTTCATATGTTACACAACTATTTCACCAAAAGCATGGAATTCCATGTTTTTAATACAACTACAAAGTTACACAACCATTGCCACAATTAATGTTAGAGCCTTTTCATTATCCCCAAAATAAATCCAGACCTAAGGTAATCCAAAATCTGACTCATACCATATATTCTTGGGCCACTCACCTAACTTTTGTAACATACTCAAAATACACTGTATGAAATTCTCAAAAATTAATAAAAATATTTAAAAGGAAACTCAAAAGCCCTGCATTCAATGCTAAGTACTAAGTGGGGAAGGGAAAGAAAAGTAAAAACAAACAGAATCCTAGTTTTCACATCCACTTCAGGCTTAGGAAAATGTTAAACACTTTCTCTTTGTATTTGTAAAAACATGTCTCTTATGGCTACTTTCTATAAATAAGGTCTTCTGTGGTATTTTAGGTCTGGCTTCACTTATTGACTATAGTGCTTTCTAAGGTCATCAATGCCACAGCATCAGTCAGTACTTCATTTTTACAGCCAAATGAAACTGTCTGGTATAGTCAGTCATATGAAGACGTAGTTTTTACTCATCACTTGATGGATATCTGTAATTTGGCTTTTATACATGACACTGAGATGAATGCTTGTATACAAACTTTTTGTGAATCCATATGTTCAACATCTAGGAATGGCATTGTGCCAGATCCAATGGCAATTCAATGTTTAAGTCTTGAAAGTCTTCCATGTTCTTTTCCAAAGTAGCTGCACCAGTGTAGAACCCCATTTGTAATATACAAGGACTTCAATTTCTCTACATCCTCCCTCAAGCTAGTTATTATCTGACTGAAAAATAGTCACCATCTTGGGTACTGATGTTATATTTCATTTTTGTTTGATTAACATTTACTTTATGAATAATAGTACTGAGCATTTTTTAATGGGTTTGTTGGCCATCTGTGTATGTTCATTGGTGGATTACCTTTCAGTTTCTTTACTTTAATTGATCTCTCATTAATGAATGATCAACATTATTTACATATCATCCATATGTGTTCTTTATCAGACATATAATTTAAAAGAATTTTATCTTATTCTATAAGTAGACTTTTCATCATTGTTTAATACAGAGTCTCACTATGTAGCTTTTTATGGCCTGGAACTTTCTTTGTAAATAAGGCTGGCTTTAAACTCAGAAATTCCCCTGCCCCTGTCCTTTTCCCTGCCCCTGTCCCGGCTCTTTCCTCTATCTCCTGCACCTGTATCTCTGACCCTTCCCCTGCATCTCTGCCCCTGCTTCCTAAACACTTGGATTTAAAGGCACATACCAATGCACCCTATTTTCTCATTCCCTTTATGTTTTTGGTGCATCCCAGAAGTTTGCATTGTTAAAGTCTAATTTATCAGTGTTGTTGTTGTAGATGATGATGTTGTTGTTATTGTTGTTCATATCAAATTGTCATATCAAAGAATCTGTTGACAGAGTCAGAGTTTGGGAGGTTTTCTAATTTGAGTTTGAATATCTATGTCTTTGATCCATTTTGAATCAGTTTGTATAGTATGTGAGGTGAAGGTCCAACTTTGTCTTTTCCATATGCTTCTCCAGTTGTCTGGGGAACCATTTATTAAACAAAGTTCTTTCATTCTCATTGCAATGTTTCAGCATAACATTATCAAAACTGACTGGCTGGACATGGCGCATATGTGATTATAATCTCAACACTTAGAAAGTAGGGGTAAAGGGAAGAGGAATTCAAGGTCATTCTCAACTACATACAGACTTCAAAGCCAGGCAGGACCACATGAAACTGTTTCTCATCACTGATGCCATGTTGTGCTTGCAGACAGGAGCCTAGCATAGCTATCCTCTGAGAGGCTCTACATGCAGCTGACTGAGACAAGTGCAGATACTTAGAGCCATCCAGTGAATTGAGGTTGGGGACCCCTATGGAAGAGTTAGGGGAAGGACTGAAGTAGCTGAAGGGATTTGCAATCCCATAGGAAAAGCAATAGTGTCAACTAGACTGGAACCCTCAGAGCTCCCAGAGACTTAAACCAAAAATCAAGGTGTATGTGTAGCAGAGTACTGCTTTGTCTGGCCTCAGTGGAACAGGCTGGGCTTAATCCTGCAAAACTTGATGCCTGGGGGAAGAGGATGCTGGTGGGAGTGAGGTGGGGGCGGACGGGCAAGTGGAGAAACACCTTCTCTGAGTTGGGGGTAGGGTTGATGGTAGGGTTAAGGGTTCGTTGGAAAGTCAGTTTGATGATGTTTTGCTGGAGCAAGTGTGTGACTGAACATTTAGGTTAAGTGCACATAGGTGAAAGACTAAGGCAGACTCGTGAAGGACCATTTCGCTGAAGCAGACACAAGAGAGACAATGTTCTGTTAAAGCAAGGAAGTGAAAGGATATTCGATGAACGATTCTTTGCTAACAAAGCATGTATTGATCTGTCTTACATTGCTTAGTTGAGCTGGATTTATCTGGACTCCATACAGAGAACCACACCAAAAACTTCTGGTGGCATGCTGGAGTTTCTTTGCCACCTCCACAGACTCAGGCAGATTGGCAGAGTGATGTCAGCTGAGACAAGCACTTGCTGAGGCTAGATCTGTGGAAGACACTTGATCTTTGGAGGGAGTATAATAAAGGACTCAGGACAGTGAGGAAGGCAAAGTTAGACTTGTTTATAGAGCTAGCTGTGCAACACTTGTTGGTCTTATACAAGTCTTTATTATCTTTGCTTCACTGAGAGAGGTACAGCCAAGAACTTCTCCCAGCATTCTTATTGCCTGTGGTCCCTCCTGCTGACTTGTGCCAAGGCTGAGGCCTGGCTATCTCTGGTAAGTCATGCCACTGCTGCTGATTTGTGTTTGCTATCCCAACTCGACCAAACTGGACTGCTGGTGTATCCATGAATCCATGAGTGTTTGCCAGTGGATCAAGCTACTGCTGCTGACCTCTGAACTGAACTGCCGATTTCCGGACAAAATAGATGGGAGTTGCTCCAAAAAACCATTTTTAAACTGGTCCATTTCCCCTGTATCCTTTCTTTTCCACTATCTCTAGTGGGTGGTGGACTAGAAGGGAGGTTAAAGTGTTTAAGAACCATCATTAAAAATAAGTTTTGAAAACATTGAAGTTACTGGATGGGGTGAAGAACTCAGGGAGGATCAACCAGGAAGGGGGGTAACTTTTAGAATGTAAATAAATAAAATAATTTAATAAAAGTTTTTAATAAAACACATAAAAATAAAGGGACTGTGGCTGGGAAGATGTTCAGTAGTTAAGAGCGCTTTCCTGGCCCAGGATCACTTCTGAGCACCCACATGGCAGCTCATAATCTGCAGTTACATGATGTCTGATGTCATTTATGGCCTTCATGAAAAGGAAACACATGCAGGCACACACACACACACACACACACACACACACACACACACAATAAATAAACAAGTATCAAAAATATTTCTTTAAAATAAAAAAATTAAAGTAAAATGAATGGAATAAATCAACCTAGATCCATCCAGGTTTATTTCTAATTCAGTCTAATGCACAAACATTAGCTTTGTAACTCATTGTGTTTACTCATTTTAACATTGTAAATCCTATAATTTGAAGTGGGAGCTTTCTACTGAATTCAGTTTTCAAGATCATTTGGCTATTCAGACAATCGCTTCTTTGTAATTCCTATGGATTTATAATCATCACTGAGTTTCTCCAAAAGAAGCTGGTTCAAATTCTCGCAGTATAGAGTCCCTCATTCATTTATGCATTATAAAAGTTCAATAAAGGGGTTGAGGATTTAGCTCAGTGGTAGAGCGCTTGCATAGTAAGTGCAAGGCCCTGGGTTTGGTCCTCAGCTCCGGAAAAACAAAAACAAAAACAAAACAAAACAAAAAACAAACAAACAAAAAAATTCAATAAACATTTATTAGTGTTGCTATACTAACTGTGTAACTAAGTAAAATGAACACCACCAAAGGCAACACAGTATACCTCTTTGGATAATCTATTGTTCTTTAGTCACTAAGAATTATTTATAAGGGAACTGAGATAGCAAATATATTCATCCCAATACATACCTTCACATGGGCTCAGTTCTCTTCCAAGAATCAGTATGAGAAAAAAGTGAAGTTGTAAGAGGTGAATAGTAGACATGTTACAAAAGGACCACTATTTTCAATAAAACAAATGGTCCCGATCAGTGTTTACCTGACAATGTATACAATATTTACATGCCCTTATAAATATTTAATACTTGAGACTTCTTACTCTATTAAGTACAATGGTGCATACCAAGAATAAAGAACAGACAGAAAAAAAGAATAGAATGAAGAAAATATATTCTGAGTTCCTATTATGTACCAGACACTGTGCTGTATGAAGCCATACGCCTTGGCTTACTTTCATAAAATATAAGAAGAGCTTCCTGTTCGTGAAGCACCACATATTCTAGTTAGGGAGAGAAATATGGAACACCATGGAAAAACACATGTCCCAGATGGTTGATGTTATCAACTTTATAGGCTCTGGATTGACTAAAGAGACAATGTCTAGGTGTGGCTGTGATGGATTATTCAGGTTAATTGTGGGGGGAAAGAGCTACGATAAGTATAAGAGCTAGGTACCAACCTAAGGTAGTGAACTAAATAAAAAGGAGAAAATTAGCTGACCGTAATAAGCATTCAATCTCTGCCTCTTGAGCCACAATACAATGTGACCAACTGACTCACCCTCCTGCTGCAGTGAGTCCTTCCAGCTCCCAATACACATGGAGGATTAGATCCTTGAACTTTAATCCAATATACAATTTTCCTTCCTTAAGTTGATGCTCTCCCTTAAGTTCCTTAACTTGTAAAGTTCCTTACTCATTAATTAAGCAATGAGACAACTAGTATCTCATACCATTATTCAAGGTTCAAAACAATGCTGGGACTATTAAAGACTCTAGGGATATTTGAAGCCATTTTGCATCATGAGGTTGCAATATTTGGAGAGTTTGAGGAATCTTGAGGAAGTGGTTTCTTGTTGGAAAAAGTGTGACGTTAAGGGCAGGCTATGAGGTTTTAAAGCCCAGCTCTGCTTCCTGTCCTCTTTCTGTTTCCTATCTATTAGTAAAGGGTGACAGGCTAGTTTCATGATCCTGCTGTAATAACTTCCCTGCCATGCTGGTCTAAATCCCTCTGGAATTGTAAGCCAAAATAAACCCTTCCACCCTTAAATTGCCTTTTCCAGGTTGTTTTACCACAGAAATGAGAAATTAACTAAGAAAATCATCCTATTTTAAAACCATGTAAAATTGACTAGTCTAGAAGAAAAAAGCCAATAATACCAGAAGGTAGGAGAAGGGTCTAGACATGACTGTGGTTATGTAATTCACATTCAATAATGTACAGAACCTAGGTGCAGATGACAGGGGCTTCTAGGTAGCAGTGAGTCAGCAATAACCATGAGCTCTAAATGGTGCCATTAAATAAGAGTGATCTCATACTAAACCATCTCTTCCAATCTAGGCATTGTTAGAAACAAAGGGTCTGTTTTGTACTCCATCTGCTTTATAGTCAATTGCTTCAAGGCTCGGTTAGGACATTTTGAAAATAACAATCAGATTAGACCACTTTCCCTTTGAAATCCACATATGAAGCTGAGGCACAGAGAGAATGCTAAGGAAGACAGTCCACATTTCCAAGCTAATGCCTAGCGTTGCTAGGAAGTCAGAGCAATAAAGTATTCAGAAATATTCCTTAAGTTATATTTTGGAAGGTAACCTAGAAAAGGAATTTAAGAGCACAAACTCTAGGGTCCAAATTTCTGAGTTTGAATCCTGGTTCTTTGTCAACTGTATGGACCTTGAACATTTTGTTTTACTTCTTGTTGACTCTGTCATTTCTCTTGCAAAATTTGGTGGGATGGTATGGAAGGTAAATGTACCAACGAACATAAATTGTTCAATACAGCATCTGGCATGTTGAAAATAGTATGTCAGTTTTCCATTGTCATTGAGCAGATTCTGTATGGGAATCTCTATATGTAAGAGATGGAATGTGTTGCATAAAGTTCATTCTTGTGGACATTTCAGAAGATTTTCTTGCTCGGTGCCAGTATTAATGGATGCAGTAAAAGAAGTTGAGGTTGGGTAAGATAAGTAATTAGCACTTACTGCAGAAATAAATTTCAGTCTCTGATGAATGAGTGGCTTCATTATTCTTCTTAGTTCACATAGTAAGTAAATCCAGGCAGTCCATTTTTTTACTTAGATTGAATCTAGAAACATTAATCGGTCTTCAACTATTGCATATTTGGCACGTGAATCAGAAACTATTTTACATTAAATAGATAACCTATTGTTTTCCAAAGTGATATTCCAGTTATTATTAGAAAATTAAATATACTTTATAGTTCAGGTAATAGAAAGGATTTATTTGTGCACTCTTGTTATTCGTATTTCATCAGGCATTTTTTTCTCTACTTTGCATCTCACAAGCACTCAGAAGCATCAAAATATGAATCCTTTGATTAAATGAATTTCTTTGAACTTCTGTCTATGTGGTTTCCTTCAAAAACTTGATTAACTTAGTTTCATATATCCCCTGTACATTCCTGTTGTTGGTTAAAAGAAAAAAGTTTTGTTGTAAAGATGTTTGAAAGATTCTTAGATGTCAAGTTTCTATACAGAGATATTAGTAATAGCTGAAACAGTTTTTCAGTATCTACTTTATGCTTGGCTCAAAACATATGCATATATTTCATTTGATTCTCACAATAGCCCCATGAGATAGATATTATGATCTCTACTTGGCATATGTGCAAACTGAAGCATAAAGAGGTTAAGCAAATTTGCCAAGGTCACAGAGCTAGCAAATAGTAGAGATTGAAGTCCAGCATCTTCCTATGCTGCATTTTATCAACAGTATTCTTTCCTTCTATTTGTGTGGATCCTAGATAGGTATACTCTACCTCTTTATCAGGAATATAGGGAAAATGTGAGAGAAGCAGTATTTATCATCACCCTTTTAACAAAAAAGAGAAACATAGCTACTTTTCCTAGTGAATTGTTGACTTCTTCAGTCAGATATGAATCAAGAGCCTGAAATGGTCCCTGTACTAAATTCCCTATATCAAATGTCCTCCTTTCTGCTAAATTCTCTCTTGTCCTTCAGAGTTCAAGACCCCTCTCTGAATAAGGGATCCTGAGCCTCATTCAACTCTCTAAGCTCTGTCCACAGTCTGCTGTCCATGCCCTTCCTCAGCATCCCTCTTTACCCAATACTCTAACAAAGTAGCATAAAGGAGTATGTATACAGTCAGAATATACTAAGCGCATATGGATATTTCCATCCTAAGTGAAAAGTGAAGAGTTCATTGTCAACTCCATACAGAAACACTAAGCACAAATAAAAGAGAGAACCACCACTACGGTGGGCTTGTAGTTAAGTCCATGAAAGTTTGCTTTGCTACTGTTTATCTGTGTAAGTTAGGACAAGTGACTTCTTGTAATCACATTTGTCATATGGGAAAGTAAACAGCAACACTTCCACAATGCTCATATGAGAGTTCTATGAATTAGATATAAATTACTTGGCACGGAATTTGACATATAAAAACACTCAATGAGAAACAACCTTGCCCTTGAAATCATCTAATGAAGTGCCTATGAATCATTCTCAGGAGCATACTTAGCCTTGAGGAAGGCACAACATAGAAAACGAAACAGAAAATGGTTGGGCACCGATACCAACCCCTGGTCAGCACATAACTTTAAAGTAACTAAGTGTTTCAGAGCTCTACAGATTGCCCATTCCCAAGATAGCTAGAAAGGGACCCCAGGTTTTACACAGGCACGTCTCTTAAGCTTCTACTACTTCCAAAAGACAGAGAAAGATGGCAAAGCTCAGAATACCTCCTTCTAATAGTGAAGCCAGTCCAAAGGGAGCTGCTATCTCGGCAGCTTTGCACTATGGCTGTCACTAAATAGACATGCAAAGCCCCGAACAGACCCTGAGTATCTTCCTGAGTGTTCTGTCCCATGGAAAGCTCCTCTCTCTTTACACACAGTCTAGGTACTTTCTTATTCTTCACATAGTGTTTAATTTAAACGAAAAGGACCACTGACTAGATCTAATTCTAAATATCCTCTCACCCTTTAAAGACCATGATAAGCACTCCACTTTTAACTATGGCATTAATTGATTTTTTTTCCCTATGGTAAATGTTGTAAGCATAAAACTTCTTTTATGCCCAATACATAAAGTGAATCAGAGGAGATTTAAGCTACAAAAATCTGATGGTTTCTGGCAAAACAGGAGTCTGGGGCACTGCTAATGCTGTCTACAGGAGCTTGTCCTACTTCAAGTACACTTGAAATGACAATTGTTTAACCATGAGCAGCTGCTGTATGTCTTTTGCAGCACACGTTCAAATAATAAGAAAACCACTCACCTGTTTCTCTGCTGTAAAGGCTGACTTGTCTGAACGCTGCGTCTGGCAGAAGCCTCAGGGATCCTGGAGAGAAGCAGTTGTTTACTGATTGGCATTTCATCTAAGTACTAAGGACATCCACTGAAGAAAAGATGCTAGATTTTACTTCAACTGGCAAGCAAACAAAGATCTCTCAAGGTTGAAGCTTTTACATAGCTGTCCCCTGTCCTCTTGCCTTCTGCCCTTTAGCCTGTGACTCATCAAAGCCTCTGAAGAACACAGGCCTAGCCTTTATACTGCAAAGAGGAACTTCCTCCAGACACACTCAATGCTTTCAGCTCAGAGATAAGTTGTCTCCTTAATGAGGTAGTTGTGACTTAAAGCTCCCTTCCCAAGCCACTTCCCTATCACTCTGGCTCCCTATTTCGGTGTCATCCTTTAATGGCAGGATAAACTAAAATAAAAATTGTTTCTGCTCTTGTTAGTTCTTTGAGCCCCTAACACAAGGCCCAGTTTCTCCTCTCAGCAACACTCCTTTGCTCATCTACCTTGTAACTTCTTCTGGCCAGAATAATATTCCCTTACAACTATTATCATCCCCAGTTCTCAGTGACCCAAACCTACCTTCTTCTGGCCCCTCTCATGTTATAAGACAGTGTGCCCACTGTGGTTAACAGAGGAAAAATAATCTAATAACCTTCATTTGAATGTTACCACTTAATACTTGGAACATAATGGAGTCCTTCAATACCGTTAGGAAGAGAATTGAAAGCTTAATACATTTAGAATTAGGTCATGTGATATGTAAGTGTCCTAGAATTATTTCTGTTGCTGTGAGAAAATACCCTAACAAAAAGCAACACAGGGGAAAAGGGGTTTATTTTGGTTCACTAATCCAGGTGTCCATCACTGTGTTGAAGTCAAGGCAGGAACCTGAAAGAGTTAATCATACCAAAGTCAAGAGCAGAGAGAAATGAATGTGTCTGTGCTTAATACTCAGCTATCTTCAGAGCTGAGTATCTTTTAGAATTCAGAGCCCGAATACAGGGAACAGTGCAAGCCACTTTCGGGCTGTGATTTACCATATCAATTAAGTCAATCAAGACAATCCCCCTTCCACTTGCCCACAGGCCAAATGAATATCAATACAATCTCTCATTGAGACCCTCTCCCCAGGTGATGCTGGTTGTGTCAAACCGACAATTAAAAGTAGACAATAAGTACTCCCTATTTTAACTTAAAGTAATTTTTTAATTCTATTTAATGTTTTGTACACTCCAGATTTTATCACCCTCCTGGTCCACCCTCTTACTATTCCTCCTTCCATACCTCCTTCCCCACGCCCTGTCTCCTCAAGGATGTCCCCACCTCCCACTCCCCACCCCCAACTCCACCAGACCTCTCCACTCCCTGGGGCCTCCAGTCTCTTGAGGGTTAGGTGCATCTTCTCTGAATGAACCCAGACCCAGGAGTCCTGTGCTGTATATGTATTGGGGACCTCATCTCAGCTGGTGTATGCTGCCTGGTTGGTGATCCAGTGTCTGAGAGATCTCAGAAGTCCAGGTTAACTGAGACTGCTGGTCCTCCTACAGGGTTGCCCTCCTCCTCAGCTTCTTCCAGCTTTTCCCTAATTCAACCACAGGAGTCAGCAGCTTCTGTCCATTGGTTGGGTGTTAATATCTGCCTCTGACTCTTTCAGTTGCTTGTTGGGTCATGATAGGCCCCTTTTTGTGAGCATTCGGTAATAGCGTCAGAACTTGGGGCCTCCCCTTGAGCTGGAACCCACTTTGGGCCTGTTGCTGGACCTTCTTTTCCTTGTGCTCTTCCCCATTTTTATGCCTGTAGTTCTTTCAGACAGGAACAATTCTGTGTCAGAGTATTTGACTGTGGGATAGCAACCCCCTCTCTCACTTGATGCCCTGTCTCTCTACTGGAGGTGGGCTCTACAAGTTCCCTCTTCCCACAGTAGGGCCTTTCATCTAAGGTCCCTCCCTTTGAGTCCTGAGAGTCTCTCACCTCCTAGGTTTCTGGTACATTCTGGAGGGTAATTTTTTTTAAATGTTTACATTTTCCTAGTAAGTGATAGCCACATGTGTCTTATGCCTATTAAATGAGAATGCCCTCCTCCATTAATGTTTTCATCATACAAATATATATGGAATGACATTTGTGGAGGATGATTTTAACATTGGTTTTCTGGCCTTGTGATGGGGTAAGAGTGACAATGGAGATGTGTAAACAGATCATTATGAATCCTTTTTAAGATATCTTCTGCTTATACATAATTTTCTTACTACTGTTACTGCCCATAGAGACTCAGACTTGGGCAACAAGTTCTTTTATGTCACCCTCCTCAAACTCAGATGTTGCATAAGATTTAGAAATTGTAGGAATAGCCTTCAATTAAGTTCCTACTCTAATTATATGAACAATTAACCATTAACATGGTTCTGCCTATTTTTTACGAAAAAACGATGAAAAGCCATGTCTGTAAGAGTCTAAACATAAGGCTAGAAATCTTGAGAACCACTGTGACATCAAGAGGCTACCCTGTCATTGCAGTCAGACTACTCAGCCTAAAATGGATCACTTTTCTCTTAAAGGATCCTTTGTCTCCATGGAAGACTTCGGGGCAGTCACTAAACCTCATTTACTAAGGAGTAAAGTGGCAATGGACATTTAAGTAAGATTTCCAACAAAAGAAATGAAATCACTCAACCCTTAGCTTATTGACTAGGAACTTAAGTTCAGTGAAATAGGTCAGATAGAACCACCAAGGTTCTACAGTGTCTCCAAAACACCATTTCTGTATCTTCTTTAGGAACCTCTTATAAGTCTCTAAGCCCCCCCCCTTATTTCCATTATCTCTTATAAGAAAGTAAATCACACTAATTAAAACTGCAAAAATAATAGTGCTTACTATGTTACAGGAACTGTTCTAGATATGCAAAATTACATAGCACATTTGCAATATATCCTTAGCATGTATTAATTAATAAATTCTCATTAAATGTTTGATGATTCAAGAATAGAAAATTCTGCCAATTATTTTATCCCGCTTAATCCTCAAAGGAATATTAGTGCTATTATTACAATACTGTTACCATTCCCAAATTTCAAAAGTCGGGTAAACTGAGACACAACAGTTCTGTGATGATTGAAGAGGATCACACATCTAAAGAATGATATAGAAAGAATTTAAACTTAAATCAGTTTCCACTTTTGAATAAATAAATGAGTGAATTCTTGCAAAATAAATACCCTACCTGTCATGTACTATTATTTGCTCTATCAAGTATGAACTACCTCTTATTCTTCATGAGTCTTACCTCAAGGTGTTTGTGAGTTCCTGGAGACAGGATCCACACTTCACTTCTCCTCCTTGCCATGAATTCATTTCCCACTGTTGAGCACAGACTTAGTATTCAATACGTACTTGTTAGGTGATTCAGTACCCTAGTGAGGAAGAAGGACACCTATAGCACAGTAATCCTGCTTATTAGTTTCCTGTCTTGACATCTCACCTTATACAGTATCTCTTACTCCATCTGAGGGTAGGGTAAGAAGAAAGCTGTATACAGACAGTGGGGATGGCAGTTTTTCACTCCTATGTGGAGAATTGTTTAGAATTGCTAAGAAATCGCAGCAATAAAGTAAAATATCAGAGAAGAACTTGTGGGAGTTGGTTCTCTCCCTCTACCGTGTGGTTCACAGGGATGGACTTTAGGTAAGCACCTTTTTCCACCAAGTCTACTCCCTGTCCTTCCCTAGTACATGTTTAATTTATTAACAGCAACAGCAAGAAGTTCAAAGGCATAAAGAAGAGTGCTAGGAGATAGTTTCCCTGAAGAGTCCTTGACAAGCTTGGAGAACTGATGCAAATGTTTCAGTTATCTTCCTGTACATCACAACTGACAAGGCTGCTCTGCTGAAATTAAATCCAAAGAAGCCCAATGTACTGTCATATTAGAAAGCATTCCCAAGGCTTTCCATTACTGACTAATGCAGAGATGCATCAAGAGGCCTTTGTTTAGTTCTTAATGTAATAAAGGCATTTCAATGACAACTGACATCTCAAATTTTAATACTGTTCCACAAATGAGTAAGAGTTCACCACAGTTATCTGTTTCTCCTTTACATTCCTCAGACAATGGCCTCAGAAGAAGGCTCCTGAAGAACACTATGTATCTTAGAAAGAACTATTAACAATTAATAGAACAATCACTTTGCTTCTGAAATTCCAAATCTGGGTCACATCATTGGTTGGATTCACTGTGTGAATACTTACATGAGTGAAATTTTAAATGGATTTTTAAAAGACTGAAGGAAGTGTCCATACTGGGGCCATTTCTTCCCAAATATCTCCAAATAATTAACAAGTCTTATTGCATAGGTCGGAGACAGAAAGTAATCTGGATGGATGGGAAATGAATAGTAAGTGAAGTGAGATAAAAATGAAATTCTTTCGGATTCTAGTTGGATTCCAGAAGAACTCAATTCCAAAAGAGTTCTAATCTTTTTGTTGAAAATAGAAACATCTCAAAGCCTAGACACCAGTTTAGGTGCTGCTAAATATCACCATCTAGGAGAAGGTAATGATCAGTTCCAATCTGATAAATATATGACCCACTTAAGACTATACGTGAGGAACTGCCTAGGAAATGAATAAAATTTGGTATTTCCTATTTAAAATTTATTTCTCTTAATTACAAAAGACATTTTATTCCATGAAGAACACAAACAAGGAGGAAAGAAGAAAGCAAAAGAGGAGGAGCCTTAAAAAGTAAAACATTTGGACTGTGGCATTATCTACATGGGTCAGCTTTTTCCAAATATCTGGAAATTTCTCTATGAAATATACAGGCACCATTTGTGCCATTATATTGCACAATTTATAGAAATTTATAGAAATTTCTGTGCACTTCTGGAAATTTCTATTTATTTCTGAACGCTTCAGGGAAGTTGGAACTTCTGGTTTCCTTTGGAAAGTCACTTATGTCAAATGATGTTTTGCTGGGGCACACAAGTGAAATGATGTTTTGATAAAGCAGACAAGTGAAGGAATGTTTCACTGAAGCAGACGCAGGTGAAAGGATGTTTCACTAAAACAAAGACATGAAATGATGTATAATATCTAGAAAGAATGTAAATATGACCCCACAGACAGAGGGTGAGCATTGGTTCGCCTTGTTCTACCTTCCTAGTCTTCAGGGACAACACACATGTATTGGTTCACCTTACATCGGGTTGCTGAGCTTCACGTGTGGTGATTTCACAGAAAGGACATCGCCAAAGAACTTCTCGTGAGGTTCTTACAGATTCTTGCTCCTTCTGAAGACTTGGGCCAGTTCGTAAGCCTTGCTGTTTCTTCTGGATTGAGCTGCCCTTGCTGATTTATGTGTGGTGACTGCTGAGTGGACCGGACTGCAGCTGCTAATTTCTGTATGGTATCTGCTGAGTGGAGTAAACTGCTGCTGCTGGTTCGTGTTTGGTGTTAGCTGGTGGACTGGACTGAGAACAATGAAGATTAGAACTAGAAGAAAGAGCTATTCCTAAACAGGTCTACCTTTCTTTTCCACTACTTCCGGTGGGTGTTAGGCTAGAAGGGAGGTTGAACCCTTATTAAAGTAGGTTCAGATCAAATTTTATTATAGTTTTGTATATTTAAGTGTTTGTGTTATATTCTTAGTTTTGAAAGCATGTTTTCTCCAACACTACACACACAAACACACACACACACACACACACACACACACACACACACACACACACACACACACACACACACACACACACATACCAAAATGCAAGAAAAGATATAAACAGACAAATAAGTGATTATCCATCTGAGGAAAAATGGCATGCTGCTCTCATGAAAAAAAATGCTAATCTGTTTGGCATAGCCAATTTATTCTCAAAAATTGTATTGTAATTAGATTTCTTTGCATATTAACAACTTGATTTGCTTGATTTCATAGACTATGTGTGGAATTAAAAATTGTGGATGTCAATTCAAAAGTGCTTCTTAAATATAAACACTATCATGTACACATGATAGTCTTGGCTTATTATACCCCATCTTCTGGAACTGTGAACTCTTCAGAGAATCATTGACCCCAGTTCAATGAGAAGAGCTTTGTGAGCCAGGCTCTTATATATGCATATGACTATGATCTACTTACATTAATGTCTCAAGCTCCTTGACCTACATTGTGAACCCCAGTTGTAGTTTGAACCTCCCATTTTCTAACAGTTAAACTATCTTTCCTCAAATTAATTCACTCATTCCCATAAACAAAGTCCGAACGAAAATCTACCACAAGTGAAAATGTAAAGGCCCACTCATTAAGTTCTTGGAAGATTTATGGTATGCATATGCTAAACTTTGTTACTGCTGAAGACAAGCAAAATCAGCACATGGCTCATTAAGAAAAACCAAATGCTATATATTGTTAGCATTTTTAATTGTGGGTGGGATTTCAGACTTCACAGAATTGTCTATATAAAAAGCTGTCTACAAAGGTGGATTTATGCAGAAGCCCGTTAATTGAGTCTTCTAGCTCTTGGTTCATACCTGAGGAGGGCAAGAATTAAAAGTGGAAGGTATATTTCACAAGCAGATTTGGGAGTTGAGCTTATTACTTTATACTCATTGCATATGTACTCGGTCATTGAGGAGAAAACAATAAGCAAGAAGCCCTTGCGAAGCCCATACCATTTTCCATTCTGATGGACAGCGAATGTTCTCTCCTAGAGGCACAGGAAGGACACATGGAGCGCAACTTGGCTACAACATATGGTGCTGAAACAGCAAGCTGATAAGTCTTTAGCAGTACTTGACAGTGGTAAGAGATCAACTATTGTCACATAAATATTAAAAAGTGCCTCTCCTACTCTGTTGGAATGATAGTATGTTTAACCATATAAATACTTTCCTGTTAATAGCAACTAAATTTGCCCTCAGGTCAAATCCAGTTAAATGCTCAGTTGGTTATATTGCTGCTGTTGTTACTCCTTCCATCTGGTGAAAGTAAGGTATTCCTTATTCCACGGGGACCATGCTTCATCCTATAGATAATAGGATTTGCTAGAGACTACCAATATGAGTTTTGCCTAAAAACTTCTAACCTATGGAATTCCTATAAAACACTGGATCTCACACTAGATGCCGAAACACAATCTCATTTATTCTAAAAGTTCTTCTCTAACATATTTTAGCAATTCACCACAAGTAGCCTTTGATGGAATGCCATCATGAGAATAACTTGTCTCCCTCCCCAAGGATCTGTGTTTCTCTAGGTAAGATCATTAGAAAATTTGAGGAAAAAAAGTGATATCTAGGAGGTTGGGTGATGAACATAATAACCTGTACAAGTCAATGAGTTAGCCAAAGTTCAGACACACGACGAATGTAGAATTCTAGGCCCCAAGTGGATGCTCTCTTTCAGCTGTCACGTTGTTTTGCAGTGGACAGGCCAGATCTTAATGAGAAACAAATACAGCTATATACATGTGTAAAGAATGTAGTTACAAGCTATGGTGACCTTTGGATGCATGTTGAAGAGAAAAAAAAAAAAAAAAAAAGAACTTTGTCTATGAACCAAACCAGAAAAGCGCAAAAAGCAGTGTGTTATATGGTTATGAGGAAGTACACTGAGTCAGCCCGTCTGGGTTCAAATGCATAATGTTTCTTATTTTGAACACATCACCTGGCATTCTTCGACCTTTGTTTTCCTCATACAAAACTGGGGATAACAATATTGCACATAAAGTCACTTTATAAAGTTCTTAGGGAAAGTAATTTAATTTAATTATTTTTTATTTTAGTTCAATTTAAATTGATTTTTTTCAATCTTTGACTCTAGAATCTTTCTTTTTTTTTTTTTTTTTTTTCTCGGAGCTGGGGACGAACCCAGGGCCTTGCGCTTCCTAGGCAGCGCTCTACCACTGAGCTAAATCCCCAACCCCGACTCTAGAATCTATACTGATTACATTTTTCTTAAACATAAGAGATGCTCCCACCACTCTGAGGTCTCTCTACCCTTTTCCTAGACAGTTCAAAGACGGAGAAGAACGATTTAGGGGGACATTACTAGTTGTTTTGACACCTGCTTCTGGTGTCTGCCCCTTCTCTGAGAAATAACTTACTTGCTAGGGCAGTACTGCTGCCTGTGACAAAATGTTTAGAAATAGTGTCTGAGTAAAACTACCCTTGCCGTTTTACAGGACCACTCCAGGTAAACTGGAAATGAGGTTTTCTCCCTATCCCCACTACCCTACTCTTTTCTTTCTTTTTTTTGTAATGGGAAAAATGAAACCTGTCTTCAGATTCTCAACCCAGATGGTGTTTATTTCTTCTCCCTTGTTCTTCCCCTCACCTCACTTAAGGGAAAATGAAATTAAAAAAACATGGTTTCTACCCAGTTAAATAATGTTTACTTCTATAGCAATGTCAAGAAGTTTGGTAGGAGCAAGTAGAAGAAAAGAGGACTCAGCGAGGCCTCCAGAATTGACCAATGGCTACTGGACCGAATGTAACCAACCCTGGACTTTTCACCCATGTTTGGTCTCTGGTACTTCCACATTTCATTTCTTTTTGAATACAAGCCCTCAGAGATCATGGTTGTAGCTTTCAGTATTACTAGTTCCTAGCATAATCATGTCAGTAATAACTCCTATTTGCTGAGTGTTGAAAATATGACAGATTTAAACCTGATACCTACCTAACTTAACTCCTTCAACATTTACATAAGCAGGTATTCAGGATCAGACTTTTAATCTCAGAGAGGTAGAATAAACTGCATGCAGCTATTCAGTGTGTCATTGGGATGGGGGGGGGTCCCAAAACACACAGAAACAATCAGACTTGTATGTTAAATGTCATTAGGGCACATTTGAGTTCATTACAAGTGCAAGTCTTTAGAAGGAAGAGGCAAAGCCACACTTTATTAATCATTCGATTATGAGGAGTATAAACCCAAAGCCACAAAAGTTATTTGTCATTATGCCAGGGAACATCAGCACTGTTCATTAGACTTGCTTTCATGGGTTAGAAAGTCTCTTAATTCTGGGCATGGTATGATCTTACTGTGTGGGTAACAATGGAGAGGTGAGTTTTGAGAGTTCTATATGATCATTCTGAGGGGGAAAAAAAAAAACCACCAGCCCTTCCACAAAACTATTCCTCATTTCCTTCAAACTAAAAGTAAAGAGAAGCATAATAGAGCAAACTTGAAAAGCGCTTTTTTTTTTTAAATGAATAAATTTAGTGCTCAGGAGAGTGAGGAGGAGCTCAGCAGAACGATCTGGAGCAGACCACTGAGTTTCACAACTCAGACTCTGCCAATCTCCTCCACAAATACCCAGGCTATTCCAAGCCTGCTTCCTCTCTGGAGCAGATGCCACCAATCTCAGAACATCATGAAAGTAGAGGCAAAAGACCATGTGGTGACTCCCTTGCACATTCAGCCAGCACTATACAGTATGCAAAACACCATCACCTACATGATCTCATTTGCCCTACTTCCACTGAGAGCCAAAGGAAGGCAGAAGTGGCCATCAGTAGTAAACTCATCTTTCATATCAGGAATTTCACAAAATGAATGGATACTGCACCTCTTGATCCCACAGCTGCTAAAGGGTCAGGATTTGAAACCAGGTCAACTGACTATGAATCCTTAACTTGACTAATGACAATCTTTAAGAACAATAAATTCAAGTTTTGTCTTCTGCATAAAAAAGGCAGTTCACTTCCAATGAAAATATGAAAGACTTGCCTTAAAGTCTTTCTGAGAAGGCATATACATACTGTACTATGTATAATAAGCACACTTATGGAACAGGCATTACCCAGGCAAATGTCCATTAATCTCTATCTCTGGTTTCTTTTTCTTTGTTTTCTGTTTCTCCATTGGTGTAGTTTTGCAAGTGTGATGAATTTAGTAGTCACACTGTGCCTTACATGGTTTTTCATGTGGTTCCACATATAAGTACGATTTCAAATTAAAATTTTCATGTATTTTCTAGCTTGCTTTTGTGTTGCTATGAAAAATACTGATCAAACCAACTTGGGGGAAGAAAAGGTTTATTTGTCCCATATTTCACATCACAGTCTTCTAATGGAACTCTGAATAGAAAGGAACTGAAGCAAAAACCATAGAGGAATGCTACTTACTGACATTTTCTCCATGGTTTGCTCACCCTGCTTTCCTATCCTACCAAATGGTGGTACTGCCCACCGTGAATGAGAACCTCCCAGACAAATATTAATCAAAAATGGCCCCACATAGAAAACAATCTGATGAAGGCAATTCCTCGGTTGAGGTTTCCTCTAAGACTCTAGTTTATGGCAAATTGAAAAGACAGTAACTGATGTTGTGTTTTCTGTAGTTGATATACATACTAAAATTTTTTTCCATCTTTATTAACTTGAGTATTTCTTATTTACATTTCGATTGTTATTCCTTTCCCGTTTCGAGCAAACATCCCTAATACCTCCCCTCCCCTTCTTTTGGGTGTTCCCCTCCCCATCCTCCCCATTACCGCCCTCCCCCAACAATCATGTTCACTTGGAGTTCAGTCTTGGCAGGACCCAGGGCTTCCCCTTCCACTGGTGCTCTTACTAGGATATTCATTGCTACCTATGAGTCAGAGTCCAGGGTCAGTCCATGTATAGTCTTTGGGTAGTGGCTTAGTCCCTGGAAGCTCTGGTTGCTTGGCATTGTTGTTCATATGGGGTCTCGAGCCCCTTCAAGCTCTTCCAGTTCTTTCTCTGATTCCTTCAACAGGGGTCCTGTTCTCAGTTCAGTGGTTTGCTGCTGGCATTCGCCTAATACATACTAAAATTAACAGAGAGTTATCCATAGACATGTGGGGAAAGATAGATCAATATGGCCACCAATTTATTTTTAAGAATTATTTATTTTATGTATATGAGTACACCGTTGCTCTCTTCAGACACACCAGAAGAGAGCATCGGATCCCATTACAGATGGTTGTGAGCCACCATGTGGTTGCTGGGAATTGAACTCAGGACCTCTGGAAGAGCTGCCAGTGAAAGCCCTCCTCACCTCTGAGCCATCTCTCAGCCCCATGACCTCCAATTTACTAATATTTACTGAGCATAATATGTTCCAGACACTGGGCAAAAAATGTTTATGCACCATTTGGTTAAACCTCCTAATTTTATAACATTAATATTACTATTGTTCCTAAACAGAAAAAGTAAAACTTGAAGCATTTCTGTTTAATCATTTTTAAGTGTCTAAACTGGCCCCACAACTGCCTGCTTTCCCAGAGACCTGCCAGACACAGAGACACCAGAAAGAAGCCTAGCGTAACTCTCATCAGAGGCTTCGAACAGCAAACTATGGAAATAAATGCAGAGTGCCACAGTCAAACATTAAGTGGAGTTTGGGGAGTCCTGTGTCCCAGAGGGGTCAAGGAAACCACAAGAAAACCCTCAGAATCAACCAACCTGGGCCCATAGGGGCCCACAGAAACTGAACCGCCAACGAGAAAGCATGCATGTTATGGACCTAGGTCCTCTGCACATGTATAACAATTGTGCAGCTTACTCTTCCTGTGGGACTTCTAACAGTAGAAGCAGAGGCTGTCGCTGACTTTGTTGCCTGCCTTTGGATCCCTTTCCCCTAAATGGGCTGTCTTATAGAGCCTCATTATGAGAGGATGTGCCTAGACTTATTGCAACTTGATATGCCCAGGCTGGTTGGTATCCGTGGGGGCCTCCCCTTTTCTGAGGAGAAAGGAAGTCAGAACAGAAGGATGTAGGGAGACTAGGTGAGAGTGAGGACTGGGAGAAAGGGAGGATGTAAAGTAAATAAATCAAATAATTAAAAAAATTAAAAACATCTAAAAATATATCAAAATCTCCTTATAAAAACCATGAAGTTTCTAAGAAGCTTATGTTTATTTAGATGGTGGCTGTCTGTCTCAGTATCCAAACAAAACTTTTAATGCTGAAGAAGATATATGCACATATTCAGTTAACTATTGGTTTGATGACATTCTCACTCACCCTGGAGTCTGTGAAACACTTCCCCATGAGGGAAGGAAAGTGACACTAGAAAATATTATTTTATTACTACTATGAAAAATATACGTTCCTCATGGACATCCTTGAGTCCTCAGACCATACTTGGAAAACTTAGCCTAGCCTGGTTGGAAAACTCCAAGCTGGGGAGAACTCGTGTCTCAAAAAGCAAGGTAGGTAGCTCCAGAATAACAACTTCCAAGTTTGACTTCTGTCCTCAAACGCACGGGAACATCCATATGCATGCTCACACTGGCACGCATAAGCACAAACACACACACTCAGACATACATATGGACAAGGAGAAATCATATTGAACTGGAAATGTGAGTGAATATGTAGTATCACCCAACTGTGATTGGACAAGAACCACAGCAGTCTTAGCCCAGAGGCCCTATTTTTTTTAATTATATTTTTATAATTTTTTTACCTTATAATTTTAATTGGTACCTGTAGATAAGTGCATCTCTCACCATCCTCAGAGAACCTTATTTTTGCAGTAGAAGGTGACTGATACAGAGATGTACAACTGGTCGGAATGCAAAGACCAAGAAGCTACAAAATTATTAGCCCTGAATGGGATGTCTATCTTTACTACTCCTTCTTCCAGGGTTTAGGAGTCATGGTGGAGGAGGAGTAGATAGATTGTAATAAGCAGAGGTCAGACATGTCTAAACAAAACCATTTTCCTATATTACAGGGTAGTTACCCGTGTGGACCAATAGAAATTGTGACAGCATACACAAAGCATGCACGAACTTGGATTTTAAAAAATCCCAGCCTGAATATGAATAGGGGAGAGGCAGGGAGGCGGCGGACAAGAAGTTCCAGGCCTAGATGAGCTATTGACAATTAAGAGACAGAAAGTCAGTTTTCTTTAAGGATGTGTTCCTTGGTATGTCAGCAACACTACAGTTATGGCCGCAATCCCAAGAATGGATTGGCAGAGAAAAATTGACCTCAAGGTTTTTAGCTTTGGGGTTGTTATGTTGCTGTTGTTTTGCTTTGTTTTTTTATTTGTTTAGGGCACAAAGTTGTTGAGTAAGGAAATATGTTTATCTTAGAGTAGTAGGAAGGTGAAGCTATGAGCCTAGGTTTCGGCAAGCATTTATAGAAGTAAGAAGGGGGTAACTAGCCTCATACCCATCTGATTTGGGGGCCATTATGGCCTTTAACATAATTGGCTGATGCTGGGAGCCAAACCATAAACTTAACGTGTTTTTCTCCTGATTGGTGGCTGTTAGGAAGTGAAGTGTCAGAGTCAGGCTTGTAACCTGGAGGTGTAGATTTGTTGGAGAATAACCTGGAAACTGGCATTAGATGCAGGTCTTCTTGGGGAGTTAACCTGGAAACTGCTGTTAGGTGCCAGTTTGTTAGTTAACTCTAGTTCAGCCTTAGGTCAGATTGTCTAAGATGGAGTCTGAACTCAAAAGATTTGCTCTCTCTCTCTCTCTCTCTCTCTCTCTCTCTCTCTCTCTCTCTCTCTCTCTCTCTCTCTCTCCTCCTCTCTCTCTCTCTCTCTCTCTCTCTCTCTCTCTCTCTCTCTCACACACACACACACACACACACACACACACACACACACACACATTGGAGTATATTGTCTTTTAAACAAAAATTTCAATTGCTTTTATTCCTCTAGAACTGTTCAGGAAGAAAACAGAAGTTACGTTGCTATTTTAGTCAATCATTATAATGAAGAATTGGGGATTAGAGGAGCCCAGTGGCATGTCACATTCTTTGCCTACAAACAATGACTGACTATCCAGGATACTTAGACTTCTGTTCTCTGTCTGCCTTGGGGACAGCAAGTACCATGCCTGTTGTCTTACTACATTTCTGTTTCCTATGACGATGCCTTCCTTCTCTGTGCAGTTCTAAAGAGCAGAAATGCTAGTAGTCACTGGATTTGTGACCTGGAACAAGACACTTCATCTCCAGAAGTATCAGATTCTCACTTGTACAACAGAGATTGGAATACTAAGACCTAGCTCAGAGATTGTGAGCCTTGGGAGGAGGGGGTGTGATAACAGACACCCCATGTAGGGCTAGCCATTCCACAATTTAGTGTGACTGAGAGCATTTAACCACTTAATGTATGGATAATATGTACAATTAATATATTATGAAAGAAAAGATAAGAAGGGAAACAACTACTACCATAAATACTATTAATTCGTTGACATTTACTATATATGACACTGTATGCCAATGTTTTACATGAAATGCTTCAATTTATCTTCACGACACACTTTAAAGTTAGGGTCATTTTGCCAATAACAAACCTGGAACACAGAGACTGGGTGGAATATTAAACGTACCAGAGCTCGTGAGAGATAGCAATAGAACTCAAACAAACACAAGTTGGCTTATTCCAGATTCAGAATTTAGAACCATGGAGATCCCCCACGCCCCCAAACAAAATTCAAAGATACTTCCTCCAGAGGATTCAGAAAATCAGGCTTTAACGATTTCCAGATTCAATGTGAGCATAAGAAAATCTTTTTCATTCACAGTACACCAACAATAAGAGGATAATAATATTCAACATCCCTGGGATAGCCAGCACAGCTGTCAGTAGGTGGCTAGATTGTAAGACACAAGATCCTCCTAAACATTACTTATTTATTTCAAAGCCTTGTAACCTCACTCTCAGTCTCTGAACCAAATAAATGAGAATCCCTCAGTTCGTTCAGTTCTTCTTCATTAACTAGCATAATGGCTAACATGCTGAACCTTACCACCACCTTGCTGCCTCCCAGGCAACCTTGCGCAACCCAGAGCCCCTCGTTGGTGATTTGCCGAGTAATTAGTGGCTGATGGGCCACTTATTTTCTTGTCACTTGCAACTGAAATGCACAAGACACATATCATTTTGCCACTTTGCTACCTAAGCAGTCTGGGAGGCTACCGGATTATTGCTTTGCGCCAAGTTTATTCCTCCTCTAGAAACATTAGTGACATTTGTGAGGCAGGAGCTGAGAAAACCCAAAGGATTCCTTTATTGCCCACCTCAGAGACATCAAATCGAAGAATAGAGTACAATAGAGCATGTGGGAAGGAGGGTAAAGGGTGGCCCCTTGGAGCGTGAATCAAAACAGGGCTGCATGTCTGCCTTTGGCGGCAGACAGCATAATTTGTATAAAAAGCAGCTGCATGCAATTGCTCAGTGTGATCTGAAGTAAGGGAGTTAATAAAGCAATAGCTCACATTGATTGAATGTTGTAACTATGCCATGCATGGACTTGACACGTATTAACTCATTTAGTCCTCAAAATAGGACTGTGACAAAAATGCAACTAATCTCTCCTTTGTGCCTATGAGGTAATAAGGCAGAGACCTTAAGTGGTCTTACTAGGGTCAGATGGAAATTAAATCGCCGAGGTGGGTTTGAACTCAAGTAGTCATCCTCTGCAGTAGTATTCGGTAGTCATTCCTCCTTTCTTGGCAGAAGAAATGATGCAGAATATTGTCATATGCTGGATGTCATATGATATGTCTTTATTCAGGAAGTCATTATTGAGTCTCTAACCTGTGTCAGGAATTATATTGACATGGAAGATCTTACAGGTCAGAAAGAATGCCCCTGCCCTTGGGAAACTTCCAATCTAATGTGGGAGACAAATATTAATCCAAAAAAAAAGTCACCAGTGAGCATAGAATCACTGCTGTGACAGGTAATACTAAGAACTTTGTGAGTCTCTGAAAACAGATAATAGGGGACTGTGACCTTGAAAGACTGGAGCAGATGTCTTTGAAGGTCTGTCAATTGAGTTGCAATCTCAAGAGGTAGGGGGCGGGGGAGAGCATTACAGACAGAAGGAACAGCACATGAAAACTATTTTTTCTCCCTTTTTTTCCAAGCCTCTCTGACAGCTGCACTGGGTTTGTTCTCTAGCCTCAGTTTGAGTTAGATGGTTCATTTTATCACGGTGAGGCAAACATGACAAACCTAAAAATAAAGGACTTCTTTTTTAAAAAAGCGAACTGATTGCATAAAAAGATTTAAAGCTCAGGGCCCACCATGTTATCTCTTTTACTCTTAATGCCCAAAGATGAGCGGAGGCTGCTAACAAAGACTAATTGTTCAAGTTGCAATTTAATTTCTCCCCTCTTATGAACTGGTTCTGAAAGTTACCCTTGACAAAGGGAGAAGGGAGTGTCAGAGTTCTGAGTAGGCGAGGTGCTGAGGGAAGGTGTGGAGAAAGAAGGAAGCTCACGGAAGAGAGAGGAGGTGCTCCCTGATGGACTGCATCAAATCCCATACCCCACACTCTGTGCCCTGAAATATTCCTTGTAACCTCTTTTATTTACTCAAAACCTCCTTACGGTTCCTGACCCATAAACTCAAGAGCCTAAGAAGTAAGCAGGAACATACTCATTCAGATACAAAGTTTGGGCTGCTAGCCCCATAGTGGCTTCAAATCAGAAAATGAGACTGACCTGTCATTCAGGAGAGATTAACACAATAGTGACAGGAAGACATTCAGCAACCAGTTCCTTATCAAGATGGAAGGCCAAGGTACTTCCATCTCCTTGTTACCTAACCACAGAATCCCAGAAACACCCATTACATTGGTTCTTTCCCTATCCAAGAAGTCATGAACTAGTTTATTTATTTTAGCAACTAGTAAAGGCTTCATTTTTACTATGCCTGTGGTTAGACTGAAAATGTCCCCCATAGGCTCATAAAGAGTGGTGCTATTAGGAGGTGAGGCCTTATTGGAGTAAGTAGGTGTGGTCTTGGATAAAGTAGGTCACTGGAGAAGGACTTCGAGGTTTCAGAAGCTCAAGCCAGACGCAAAGTCACTTGCTCTTTCTGCTACCTGCCAGTCCAGATGTAGAACTCTCGGCTCCTTCTCTAGAACTATGTCTGCCTGCACGCCACTATACTTCCTGCAGTGATGACATTGGACTAAACCTCCACTGTAAGGCAGCCCCAATTAAATGTTTTCCTTTATAAGAGTTGCTGTAGTCATAGTGTCTCATCACAGCAATAGAAACCATAACTAAGACAGTCTCAATACAAATATTAAGGAGTAAGATGGACTTGGTCTAAATTTCCTATAAAGATAACTTTCAGTACAATATCAAGAACAATATCCCTATTCCTAGGTAGTTATTCTGAACACATATTCAGACCATTGCAGTTGCTAATTATTTGGATTACTGGATTACTCTTTAATAAGGGTGTTTGTAAAATACAGATATCAAAGTTAAATAGGGATTATAATAATGCCCTCTCAGGCTTCCAGGGACTAAGCCACTACCCAAAGACTATACATGGACTGACCCTGTACTCTGACCTCGTAGGTTGCAATGAATATCCTGGTAAGGGCCCCGGGGGAAGGGGAAGCCCGGGGTCCGGCAAAGACTGACCCCCTAGTAAATTAGACTTTGGGGGAGGGGGCAGAAAGGGGGGGGGGGTGGGGGGGGAAACACCCATAAGGAGGGGGGGGGGGAGGGGGATGTTTGCCCGGAAACCGGGAAAGGGAATAACACTCGAAATGTATATAAGAAATATTCAAGTTAATAAAAAAAAAAAAAATAATGCCCTCTCAGATTAGTTGCAAGGCTTCAATAAAAAGATATATGTAAAAAAGTATCAAATGACCATTAAGTCCCAATACTTAACTATTATGATTCTCTATAAATGTGTTTGATTTTTAAAAATTATTTTTGTAGTGCTGGAATTTTAATGCAAAACCTTATGAATGGTATGCAATTACTCTCCCAATGAACCACACCTTCAGCCACCTATTCAGGTTTCATTTTTGAACATGAATTCCTCACAACAATTTTGTCCATTCTTCATGGTGAGACTCTTAACCATATCCCAAATACTGTTTTTTTTTCTTTTTTGCAAATCAAGGTATACAATAGATTTCTAATAGTCCCATATATGTAGTTGTAGTGAAAATATCCAAACTCTAAAGCGACATTTATTCATCATTTCATAGGAGTCATACTGCATATATATATAAACTTTAAGGTTGCAGTTATTCTCATTTGTTCTAGAAGCCAGGAGATCAGTGATAATAATCTGTAATGGTTCATTGTTTTCCTTTTGCCTCCTGAATCAACAGTGACACTGATTTATAAGTTAATAGATATTCCCCTAGGGTACTTAATAACATATATTACACCCTAATAAATGTGTTTCTTGCATATTTGACTGACTACCATGCTGATTTATTAGACTAGTATAATAACATAGGAACTTTCTTCTTGTTACTTAGAAAATTTCTAGGAATTTAGTACCTTCTAAAATGGAAGTATTAAATATGTTTTTTTCCTAGTGATTTATTCTTAATTCTTACGTGAGCAATGTAAATGTATAACGATATTATTAAGATATGTTCAGTGTGTGTATTTTGAAGAGCAGTCCCTTTTATTTAGCTAGCTTTAACTATTTTTAAAATATTCAGGATCATTACAAGAATTAAGATGCTTAATACTCTTCAAACAATTTCTAATGTCAATATCCCCAGTTTTGGGTCTGGACCAGTGCCTGAGCAGACCTTGGGTGCTGGCTCCACACCCATTCCCATAACACCCAGAGGAAGCCTGATTCCCAGGTGCTCTAGCATGCCCAGGATCAGAGATGAGGAGGCCACAAAAACTGCCCCAACACCCAGAGTAACTGGGACCCTTGGGATCCAGGGATGCAGGAATCCCCCTCAAACAGCCAGTGGCACCGGCTCCTTCCACTTTGTACCTGCACCTGTAGCAGACCTAGGGTCCTGGCTCTGCACCAAAATCCACAACACCCAGAGAGAGCCAGACTCCCAGGTGCTCTGAAATGCCCAGGATCACAGGATCTCAGATGAAGCTAGAATACTAGGAGATCAGAAACAACCAGGAGCACTGGAGATACACACAAGATCTGATACATACAAGATCACAGTTGAGGCCACAACATCTTTCCCTAAACCCAGCATAACTGGGAACCCCATAGGATCCAGGGAAACATGAACCCCGCCCAGCCAGAGGCACGGGTTCCTTCCGGCTTGCACCAGTGCCCAGCGCAAACCCAGGTCTCTGGCTCTCCACCCACCCTTGAAACACTCTGGGATAGCTTGATTCCCAGGAGCTCTGTCACAACAGGATCTCAGGAACTTGGTCATACCAGGACTTCAGGATCCCAGAGGCAGCTTGACTGGGAAGTAGCTCTGACACACACAGGATCTCAGAAACTTGGTCATACCAGGACTTCAGGATCCCAGAGGCAGCTTGACTGGGAAGTAGCTCTGACACACACAGGATCTCAGGATCCCAGGATCCCAGAATCATGGGATCACAGAGACAGCTGGACTCTGAGGAGTTCTGACACAACCAGGTTGACAGTAGGGACAAGCACCAATCAGAGACAGCAAGGGCAGGTATCACTAGAGATAACCAGATGGCTAGAGACAAGTGCAAGAACATAAGCAACAGAAACCAAGGCTACTTGACATCATCAGAACCCAGTTCTTCCATTGCAGCAAGTACTAGATACACCATCACACCAGAAAAGCAAGATTCTGGTTTAAAGTCACATTCCATGATGATGATAGAGGACTTTAGGAAGTACGTAAATAACTCCCTTAAAGAAATACAGGACAACACAAGTAAACAATTAGAAGCCCTTAAAGAGGTGTGGGATGATGTCATCATATAGATGAGGCAGGTACAGGATAGAATGAGATCTGTCATTGGATGAGAAGGAAGGATGGACAGGAGAAAAGTTTAAAAGAAGAGGAGGGACAGGAACAGAAGACAGAAGACTGCAGAGAAGCCGCTGCAGAGAGAACATTTAAGCTGACATTGAGATTCCATTCCGTGTATTTAGAGTTTGTTATGAATGTTCTTGAGGGATGGATGTATATAGGGCTTTGTATGTTTAGGTGGGCAATTTTATCTTAACAGTTGGATCAAAAGTTATTGTGTTGTGTGATTTTTCATGTGGTGATTTAAGTTTAAGAGAGTATGTGGCAGCTGGGACACTGAGCCACCACGGAATTAGGATATATATTTCTGCCATGGTGGCAGCCTGCCTTGGGAACTGGATGAGTAGAAAGATTGTTGCCAGGCTCAGAGAGAGGCCTTCGGCAGTGTGATATGGGATGGAGCAAAGCAGGCTTTGCTGACTGAGATTAAGATATCAATCAGATATCTTGAGAAATTGGGGTGGTGGATCTAGCAGGGTAAAAGACAGCCCTTTTTTTAAATAATTTTACAACAATAAAGAGGAAACACAAAAATCCCTTAAAGGGTTACAAGAAAATACAAGCAAAGAGGTGAAGGAATTGAACAAAATCATCCAGGATATAAAAAGGGAAGTAGAAACAATAAATAAATCACAAAGGGAAACAACCCTGGAGAAAATCTAGGAAAGAGATCAAGAGTCATAGATGCAAGCATCACCAACAGAATACAAAAAGATAGACGAGAGAATCTCAAGCATAGAACATACCATAGAAAACATCAAAACAACCATCAAAGATAATGTAAAACGCAAAAAGCTCCTAACCCAAAACATCCAGGAAATCTGGGGCACAATGAGAAGATCAAACCTAAGGATAATAGAAGAGAGCAGAGATTCCCAACTTAATAGGCCAGTAAATATCTTCAACAAAATTATAGAAGAAAATTTCCCTAATCTAAAGAAAGAGATGCCCATAAACATACAAGAAGCCTACAGAACTCCAAATATTCTGGACCAGAAAAGAAACTCCTTTCAGCACATAATAATCAAAACACCAAATGCACAAAACAAAGAAAGAATTTAAAAAGCAGTAAGGGAAAAACGTCAAGTGACATATAATGGCAAATCCATCAGAATAACACCAGACTTCTAAACAGAGACTATGAAAGCCAGAAGATCCTGGGCAGATGTCATGCAGACCCTAAGAGAACACAAATGCCAGCCCAAGTTACTGTATCCAGCAAAACTCGCAATTAACATAGATGGAAAAATCAAGATATTCCATGACAAAACCAAATTTACACAATATCTTTCTACAAATCCAGCCCTATGAAGGATAATATATGGAAAATTCCAACACAAGGAGGGAAACTACACCTTAGAAAAAGCAAGAAAGTAATCTTCTTTCAACAAACCCAAATGATGATAGCAACACAAACATAATTACACCTCTACAACAAAAATAACAAAAAGCAACAATCACTTTTCCTTAACCTCTCTCTCTCTCTCTCTCTCTCTCTCTCTCTCTCTCTCTCTCTCTCTCTCTCTCTCTCTCTTTAAAAGATTTAAACTTTAACACTGTAACTGTCTTCAGACACACCAGAAGAAGGCATCAGATCTCATTACAGATGGTTGTGAGTCACCATGTGGTTGCTGAGATTTGAACTTAGGACTTTTGGAAGAGAAATCACTGCTCTTAATCACTGAGCCATCTCTCCAGTCCTCTTTAATATCTCTTAACATCAATGGGTTCAATACCACAATATAGACTGGCTGGATATGTGGACAGGACTCAGAATGTTGTTGCATACAGGAAGTGCACATCTATTCAATGACAAAGACAGACGCTATCTCAGAGAAAAGGGCTGGAAAAAAATGTCCAAGCAAATGGTCCCCAAAAACGAACTGCAGTAGCCATTCTGATATTGAGTAAAATCAAATTTGAACCAAAAGCGATCAAAAAAGATAAAGAAGGACACGTCATACCCATCAAAGGAAAGAAATCTATCAAGATGAACTCTCAATTCTGAACATCTATGCTCCAAATGCAAGTTCAGACGCATTCATAAAAGAAACTTTGCTAAAGCTCAAAGCACATATTGAACCTCACACAATAATAGTGGAAGTCTTCAACACCCCACTCTCATCAATGCACAGATCATGAAAACAGAAACTAAACAGAGAGACAGTAAAATAACAGAAGTTATAAACCAAATGGATTTAACAGATATCTATAGAATGTTTCCTTATAAAACAAAAGAATATACCTTCTTCTCAGCACCTCATGGTGCCTTCTCCAAAATTGACAATATATGGTCACAAAAGGGACCTCAACAGATACAGGAAGAATGAAATACTCCCATGCATCACATCAGATCACCACAGACTAAAACCGGACTTTGATAACAACAAAAACGAAAGAAAGCCCACATACACTTGGAAGTTGAACAATGCTCTATTCAATGATAACTTGGTCAAAGAAGAAATAAAGAAATTAAAGACATTTTAAAATTTAAAGAAAATGAAGATACAGCATACCCAAAATTCTGGTATATAATGAAAGCAGTGCTAAGAGGAACACTCATAGTTCTGAGTGCCTCCAAAAAGAAACTAGAGCGAGCATACACTAGCAGATTGACATCACACCTAAAAGCTCTAGAACAAAAAGAAGCAAATGCACGCGAGAGGAGTAATCCGGTAATCAGCAAGAAATAATCAAGCACCAGGATGAAAACAACCAAGTAGAAACAAAAAGAACTACACAAAGAATAAACAAAACCAGGAGCTAATTCTTTGAGAAAGTCAGCAAGATACATAAAGCCTTAGCCAGACTAACCAGTGGGCATAGAGAGTGTATCTAAATTAACAAAATCAGAAATGAAAAGAGAGGCATAACAAGAGAGAATGAAGAAATTCAAAAAATTATCAGATCCTACTACAAAAGCCTATACTCAACAAAACTGGAAAATCTGGAGGAAAATGGACAATTTTCTACACAGATACTTGGTACTGAGGTTAAATCAGGAACAAATAATCCATCTAAACAACCCCATAACCCCTAAGGAAATAAAAGCAGTCACTAAAAGTCTCCCAACCAAAAAGAGCCCAGGTCCAGATGGGTTCAGTGCAGAATTCAATCAGCCCTTCATAGAAGACCTCATACCAATACTATCCAGACTATTCCACAAAATTGAAACAGACAAAGCACTACCAAATTCCTTCTTTGAAGCCACAATTACTCTTTTATACTAAAACCAACAAAAGACCCAACAAAGAAAAGAGAACTTCAGACCAATTTCCCTTATGAATATTGATTTAAAAAATAGTCAATAAAATTCTTGCAAACCAAATCCAAGAACACATCAAAGCCACCATCCATCGTACTCAAGTAGGCTTCATCCCAGGGATGCGGGGATGGTTTAATATATGAAAATCCATCAACATAGTCCACTATATAAACAAACTCAAAGAAATAAACCACATAATCATCTCATGCTGAGAAAGCATTTGACACACCATTTTAAAAGTCTTGGAAAGAGCAGGAAATCAAGGCCCATACCTAAACATAGTAAAAGCAATATACAGCAGACCAGTAGCCAACCTCAATCTAAACTGAGAGAAACTTGAAGCAATACCACTAAAATCAGGGACTAGACAAGGCTACCCACTTTCTCCCTACCTATTCAATATAGTTCTTGAAGTTCTAGCCAGAGCAATCAGACAACAAAAGGAGGTCAAAGGGATACAAATTGGAAAGGAAGAAGTCAAAATATCACTATTTGGAGATGATATGATAGTTTACTTTAGTGACCCCAAAAGTTCCACCACAGAAACAACTTCAGCAAAGTGGCTGGATATAAAATTAACTCAAACAATTCAGGAGCCTTCCTCTATGCAAAGGATAAACAGGCTGAGAAAGAAATTAGGGAAATTACATCCTTCACAATAGACACAAATAAGATAAAATCCTTATCCAACCAAGCAAGTGAAAGATCTGTATGATAAGAACTTCAAGTCTCTGAAGAAAGAAATTGAAGAAGATCTCAGAAGGTGGAAAGATCTCCCATGCTCATGGATTGACAGAATTAATATAGTAAAAATGGCCATTTTTCCAAAAGCAATCTAGAGATTCAATGCAATCCCCATCAAAATTCCAACTCAATTCTTCATAGAATTAGAAAGAGCAATTTGCAAATTCATTTGGAATAAAAAAAAACAGAATAGTGAAAACTATCCTCAACAAGAAAAGAAATTCTGCAGGAATCACCATCCCTGAGCTCAAGCTGCATTACAGAGCAATCATGATAACAAACTGCATGTTACTGGTAAAGTGACAGGCAGGTAGATCAATGGAATAGAACTGAAGACCCAGAAATGAACCCACTCACTTGTGGTCACTTGACCTTTGACAAAGGAACTAAAACCATCCAATGGAAAAAAAGGACAACACTTTTAACAAATGGGGCTGGTTCAGCTGAAGATCAGCATGTAGAAGAATGCAAATCATTCCATACTTTCTCCTTGGACAAAGCTCAAGTCCAAGTGGATCAAGGCCCTCCTTATAAAACCAGATATACTGAAAGTAGTAGAAGAGAAAGTGGGGCAGAGCCTCAAGCACATGGGCACGGGGGAAATTTTCCTAAACACAACACCAATGGCTTATGTGTCAAGACAAACAATAGACAAATGGAACCTCATAAAATTACAAAGCTTCTGTAAGGCAAAGGACACGGTCAATAGGCCAAAACAGCAACCTACAGATTGGGAAAAATCTTCACCAATCTTACATATGATAGAGGGCTAATATCCAATATATATAAGCAACTCAAGTAGTTAGACTCCAGAGAATCAAATAACCCTATTTAAAAATGGGGCACAGAGCCAAACAAAGAATTCTCAACTGAGGAATATCAAATGGCTGAGAAGCACCTAAAGAAATGTTCAACATTCTTAGTCATCAGGGAAATGCAAATCAAAACAACCCTGAAATTCCGCCTCATATCAGTCAGAATGGCTAAGATCAAAAACTCAGGTGAGATCAGATGCTGGGGAGGATGTGGAGAAAGAGAACACTCCTCCATTGTTGGTGGGATTGCAGACTGGAACAACCACTCTGGAAATCAGACTGGTGTTCCTCAGAAAATTGGATATAGTGCTACCTGAGGACCCAACTAAACCACTCCTGGGCATACACCCAAAAGATACTCCAACATATAACAAGGACACATGCTCTACTGTGTTCATAGCACCCTTATTTATAATAACCAGAAGCTGGAATGAACCCAGATGTCCTTCAACAGAGGAATAGAAAATGTGGTACATTTACACAATGAAGAACTACTCAGCTATTAAAAACAATGACTTCATGAAAGTCTTAGACAAATGTATGGAAATAGAAAATATTATCCTGACTGAGTTAAAGCAATCACAAAAGAACACACATGCATTCACTGATAAGTGGATATTAGCTCAAGAGCTCGGCTAGCTTTTTTTTTTTTTTTTACCCAAGATACAACTCACAGACCACATGAAGCTCAAGAAGACAGATGACCAAAGTGTGGATGCTTCAGTCCTTCTTAAAAGGGGGGGAACAAAATACTCACAGGAGGAAATATGGAGACTAAGTATGGAGCAGATACTGAAGAAAAAGCTATCCAGAGACTTCCCCACCTGGGAATCCATTCCATATACAGTCACAAAAACCAGACACTATTGCAGATACCAAGAAGTGTATGCTGATAGGAACCTCGTATAGCTGTCTCCTGAGAGGCTTTGCCAGAGCCTGACAAATACAGAGATAGATGCTCGCAACCAACCAATGTAGTGAGAATGGGGTCCCCAATGGAGGAGTTTGAGAAAGACTGAAGGAGCTGAAGGGGTCTGCAACCCCATAGGAAGAACAACAATATCAACCAACTATACACCCCAGAGCTCCCAGGGACTAAACCACCATCCAAAGAGTAGACATGAAGTGACCTGTGGCTCCAGATGCATATGTAGCAGAGGATGGCCTTGTCAGGCATCAATGGGAGGAGAGGCCCTTGGTCCTGTGAAGGCTAGACACTGCCCCACCCCAGGGTAGGTGAATGCCAGGGCTGCTAGGCAGGAAGGGGTCTGGGGATGGGATAGGGGTGTTGGGGAAGGAAACCAGGAAAGGGGATAACATCTGAAATGTAAATAAAGAAAATATCCAATAAAAAAACAAAAAATTTTAAAAAATAAACAGATTCACATTTTTCAGGCTATGTATCTGAGCAAACAGTTCTCAAAGGAAGAAACAAAATTGTTCATCATCCGTAGCAATTAGAGAAATCCAAATCAAAACAACTCTGAGATTTCCTCTTTCCTCAGTCAGAATGGCCAAAAATAAAAAACCAAGTACAAATGCTGAAAAGGACTTAGGGGGAAGGGAATCCTCTTTTACTGTTGGTGCAATTTCAACCTGCTCTGTGTGTGTGTGTGTGTGTGTGTGTGTGTGTGTGTGTGTGTGTGTGTGTGTGTGTGTGTTTAAACAAAATCCCAAATGTTTGATTTTACCTAATGAAGAAGACTCAGGAGCCAGACACTGGTAAAAGCCTGCTAGCTCAGAGAGGCAGAAGAAGCACCCAGCTGAACTTCCTCCTGAATCAATGTCCCAGAAGGAAAAAAAACCATTCTCCTTCACCATGCTGTCTTACAAACACTTTCAAAATTGAATGTCCCTCCTTTCTACCTCCTGTGTGTCTCCCTATCCATTCTCCTAAATTCCTCTCACTGTCTATGGTTTTGTCCTGTATTCATTCCCTGTCAACTGGCTGCCTGTCCCACCTCTGAACCTTTTATTAACTTTATTCAATATTATTGACAATAAACAGAATGCTCTTGTATAAAGGTATGTGCTATGGCTGAGCCACGCCACAATTAGAGACAGGTTTTTCCAGAATACAAGCCCAGGCCGGGGAATGGGGTGGGGAGCAGTGTGAGCAGCTATCGTGCAACAGGTATTGCCAGTGTGGAAATCAGTATGGAGAACTTCCAAAAATTAAAAATAAATCTACCGTATCCCCCACTATGCTACTCCTTGGCTTATGCACAAAGGACTCGACATCATATTTCCACAAATCATTCCTCAGCCATGTTCATGTCTCCTCTATTCACAATATCTGGAAAATGGAAACAATCTAAATGTTCTTCAATAAATGAATGGATAAGGAAAATATGTCATACACATAAACACACAAAGGAACATTTTTTAGCTGTGAAGAGAAGTGAAATCATGAAATTTGCAGGCAAATGGATGCAAGTATAACATGTTATACTGAGTGAATTAACCCACCGAGACCCAGAGAAACAAATGCTATGTGTTCATTCTCATCTGTGGATATAGCTCTGAATCTCTAGATGTGAGTCTACAACCTGGAGTAATCATAGAAACTAGGAAAGTGAAAGTGACAGTGAAGTGGGGATGAGGAGCTGTAGTGAGATCGAGAGTAGGACACAGCTATTGTGAATGGCAAAAATGGAAACCTGGGAGGGAGAACTTTACCTGAGGAGGGAGGGAGAGGGCAATACTGATCGACGACGAATAAAAAACGCTAAAAAAAAATAATTGAAAGGCCACAGAACATTATCTTAAAATAAATATATGAATATATGATATATAAGTATATGTGTACACATATATAAATAATAAAAGTGAAGTTACACCTAAGTGGTAAATCATGAGGTTGGATGGTAAGGCTCTCATCAAGAGACTATCTCCGTAAATCCCCAGTATCATAAATGGGAAACTTCCCTTGGAGCCACTGGTCAGAAGAGTCCACAAGATTCCTAAACTAATATAACCTATTTTCCTTACCTTTGATTGCCTCTTAGAACCTGAAAGTAAGACTATATTACTGAAGAGACCACAAATTTTGGATACGTGACTTGGAGGCATTAAGCTGGAACTGATACTGAAGTCTTCTCCATGAGTCCTATGCAGCTCTAAAACCTACGCACAATAACCAGAATGGCACCCAAGGCTGCAGCACTGGCACTTATATATCGAGGGTAACCAACAAATGTCAAAATGGACTTAAGGGATATTCAGTAGGATTGAATTCGTGCCTAGTATTGTTAACCAATCGACTACCTCTAGCCAGTGAATTAATGGACCAAAGAAGAAAATCCACTATAGCCGTGTTCCTAAATCAATATAATTTAATTTCAAATGCATTGCATTCCCTCCCTCCCTTCCTCTCCCCTCTTTCCACCTCATTTTCTTACCTGTCATAAAAAGCTTCCTTTTTCAGCTGATGAAGACCATTAGAGGAAGTCACAACAGCTCAAATGCAGGGAAGAACTAACCATGGTATACCCAGCTCCGACTCATGAATCTCCAATATGATCCCTACACCTAAGGCTAAGGAAACATCATAGAAGAGGGGACAGAAAGATTGTTAAGAGTCAGAGGACTCAGAGTATCTGCTTCTGTATATGGTGTTCCAACCATGAATTTTTTATCTTTATTAACTTGAGTATTTCTTATTTACATTTGATTGTTATTCCTTTTCGGTTTCAGCCAACATCCCTAATCCCTCCCCCTCCCCCTCTCTTTGGTTGTTCCCCTCCCCATCTTCCCCCCATTACCACCCTCCTCCCAACAATCACGTTCACTGGGGGTTCAGTCTTGGCAGGACCAAGGGCTTCCCCTTCCACTGGTGCTCTTACTAGGCCATTCATTGCTACCTACGAGGTTAGAGTCCAGGGTCAGTCCATGTATAGTCTTTGGGTAGTGGCTTAGTCCCTGGAAGCTCTGGTTGGTTGGGATTGTTGTTCATATGGGGTCTCGAGCCCCTTCAAGCTCTTTCAGTCCTCTGATTCCTTCAACGGGGGTCCCGTTCTCAGTTCAGTGGTTTAATGATGGCATTCGCCTATGTATTTGCTGTATTCTGGCTGTGTCTCTCAGGAGAGATCTACATCCGGTTCCTGTTGGCCTGCACTTCTTTGCTTCATCCATCTTATCTAGTTTGGTGGCTGTATATGTATGGGCCACATGTGGGGCAGGCTCTGAATGCCACCCATGAATTCTTAAAAATATAATTGCCTAAGCGAGACCTGCACAATAACAACAAAAATTGTCATGTTACTAAAGATGGAAAACATATCACAAGGCACCAGCCCTACATGAAGAACTACAATGGATTAATGGCTACTCAGAGAGGTAAGCATCAGTCCTCACTTGGAATGAGCTTTCTCATAGGTTATCTAAACCTAAGTGATCAACCCTAAATGCTCAGACACACAAGCAAAACTAGATGAACTCAACAAATTGTGTTTATATAATCATATATCTGTAAAATAATAATTGAAGAAGAGACTCTTAAGTTGAGTAGAGGGCACAGGATGAGCTAGAGGGGTAGAGCGTGGGGTAGAAATGGTATAAAACAGTACTCACGTATGAAATTTTCAAAAAGAAAAAAAAAACAAAATAAATGTTGTAAAAAGATTACCGTTTTGCATTGTATTTTCTCGTTCCTGAATCTGGGTCAAATCTGTATGCATCTCACGTCCCTAAATATGCTTTATCCCTTTTTAAAAACAAGCCTCAGGCCCTGTTGTGTGTTGATAGGTAAAAGAAAAATTTTAACATACAGATGCCTGCACTTTAGTCTTTGTCAGTTACCCCATCACTAATGACTCCAATGTTGCCTAGCATGTCCAAACCTCATACAGCTTGGCTAATGTTTTGATCAAACCTCAACAGTGTCTTTAAGAGACTCTGTTATGGACAGCTAGAGGGTAGGAAATAATCACATTGAACGGAGAGTCCAAGTTCTTGCAACTTGTGGTTTAAAAAATCTTTCTGAATATTGATTCCCTTTGCTAATAAGCTCAGAAGTTCAAAGTAAGGACCGGAGGCCATGGCTCCCCATTACCTCCTCTCAGACAAACTACACTCCTCCTCCCTCTAAATGGACAGGATTATGAAACAGAATTTTTAAAGCCATGTTACCCCTTGACCTCTTTTCAAGAGGCTTTGTTATTAACACTAACTTAAATTCTCCCTGCCAGATCCAAGTCTGCAGATAAATTAAACCCTTTCCACTTCAAACTAGTAGTATTTTTAAATGATACAATACAGATAAATTTGCCTCTTAGGGCAAAGCTTTTCCAATTCATACCCAGGTAAGTGTACATCGCTCCCAAAGAATAGCAGACAAGTGTGGAAACTGATTGCTAAGCCTTTAGAGGTTCCAGTGCAGATAACTCACATACAAAAAGAATTGAAGTGTTTGCCTATCTTTTGGTCATTAAAAGGGGAAAAATATCTTCAAGTGCCAGAGAGTTGGAGACAGCTACCTTGACACATAGTGCACATACAAAACTCTGTGTTATATAATAAATGAAAGAATGAATGCCCAGTTTATTTTCACTCACATTAAAGAAAGATGATCTACATACATATCCTGCAAGACTCCTCTCATGTTGCATTTTCCTTAGAAACAAAACTGAATGAGAATATCAATGCACCTAGAAATACTTCCTTAATTAAACTAAATGTTTCAAAAGATGCCACAAAATTGAATGCAGGGGTCCATTGGTGGGTTTGAAGAGAGAAGTCCCAGTAGAAAGGTGAAGGCAGAAACAAAGCAACAGTGTCAGGAAACACAGGCCACTCTTTCAGCAAAACAAGTATGGAGATACACTTAGGCAAGAGAGACCAATTGTCTCTGTCCCCCTCCACAACATAGAGACGCGTTTTAGAGAAAGTATCTAGTTTGTTTGCACTATGAAATTCTTTTTTTCCTCTTCATATTTTATTTTATTTATTTTTAATTTTTTATTATATATTTCTTTACTTATATTTCAAAGGTTATTCCCCTTCCCAGTTTTCTGTCCCTAAGCCCCTATTCCCCCCCTCCTCCTCCCCATACAGGTATTCCCCCTATAGATCCCCCTAATTGTACCCCCCATGCAGGGGAGCACAACCTTGGCATGACCAAGGGCTTTCCCTTCCACTGGTACCCCCACAAGGCTATTCTCTGCTACCTATGAGGTTGGAGACTAGGGTCAGTCCATGTATAGTCTTTGGGTAGTGGCTTAGTCCCTGGAAGTTCTGGTTGGTTGGCATTGTTGTTCATATAGGGTCTCGAGCCCCTTCAAGCTCTTTCAGTCCTTTCTCTGATTCCTTCAACGGGGGTCCCGTTCTCAGTTCAGTGGTTTGCTGCTGGCATTCGCCTATGTATTTGCTGTATTCTGTCTTTGCATTTTTTAGCTTCATCAAACTTATCTACTTTTGCTGGCTGTATATAAATGTGTATCAGGCTCTGAATGGCCATTCCTTGAGTCACTGCTATAAACTTTGCTTCCATATCCACTCCTATGAATATTTCCCCCTTTTAAGAAAGAGTGGGAACATCCAGATTTTGGTCATCCTTCTTCTTGAGCTTCCTGTGGTCTGTAGATTGCACCTTGTGTAATTTGAGCTTTTTGGCTAATATCCACTTATCAATGAGTACATACCAAGTGTGTTTTTCTGTGATTGAGTAACCTCACTCAGGATGATATTTTCTAGTTCATCCCATTGCCTATGAATTTCATGAAGTCATTGCTTTTGATAGCTGAGTAGTAACTCCATTGTATAGATGTAATACATTTTTTGAATCTGTTCCTCTGTTGAAGGGCATCTGGGTTCTTTCCAGCTTCTGATTATTATAAATAAGGCTGTGATGAACATAGTGGAGCACATGTCTTTGTTATATGTTGGGGCATCTTTTGGGTATATGCCCAAGAGAGGTATACCTGGGTCCTCAGGTAGTTCAATGTCCAATTTTCTGAGGAACCTCCAGACTGATTTCTAGAATGGTTGTACCAGTCTGCAATCCCACCAACAATAGAGGAGTGTTCCTCTTTCTCCACATCCTCGCCAGCATTTGCTGTCACCTGAGTTTTTGATCTTAGCCATTCTCACTGGTGTAAGGTGAAATCGCAGGGTTGTTTTGATTTGCATTTCCCTGATGACTAAAGATGTTGAACATTTCTTTAGGTGCTTTTTGGCCATTCAATAATCCTCAACTGAGAATGTTTTGTTTAGGTCTGTACCCCATTTTTAATAGGGTGATTTGGCTCTCTGGAGTCTAACTTCTTGAGTTCTTTTTATATTTTGGATATTAGCCTTCTATCAGATGTAGGATTGGTAAAGATCCTTTCCCAATCTGTTGGTTGCCGTTTTGTCCTAATAACAGTGTCTTTTGCTTTACAAAATCTTTGCACTTTTATGGGGTCCCATTTTTCGATCCTTGGTTAAAGCATAAGACATTGGTGTTTTGTTCAGGAAATTTTCCCCAGTGCCCATGTGTTTGAGACTCTTCCCCACATTTTCTTCTATTAATTTGAGTATACCTGGTTTGATTGGAGGTCCTTGATCCACTTGGACTCAAGCTTTGTACACGGTGATAAGAATGGACCAATTTGCATTCTTCTACATGTTGACCTCCAGTTTAACCAGCACCTTTTGTTGAAAATGCTATCTTCCATTGGATGGTTTTAGCTCCTTTGTCAAAGAACAAGTGGCTATAGGTGCATGGGTTCATTTCTGGGTCTTCAGTTCTGTTCCACTGATCTACCTGCCTGTCTCTGTACCAATACCATACAGTATTTATCACTATTGCTCTGTAATACTGCTTGAGTTTAGGGATAGTGATTACCGCAGATGTTCTTTTATTGTTGAGTATAGTTCTTGATATCCTGGGTTTTTTGTTATTCCAAATGAGTTTGCAAATTGCTCTTTCTATATCTATAAAGAATTGAGTAGGAATTTTGATGGGGATTGCATTGAATCTCTAGATTGCTTTTAGCAAAATGGCATCTTTACTATATTAATCCTACCAATCCATGATCTTTCCATCTTCTGACATCTTCCTCAATTTCAGAGTTTTGAAGTTCTTGTCATACAGATCTTTCACTTGCTTGGTTAAAGTCACACCAAGGTATTTTATATTATTTGGGACTATTATGAAGGGTGTCATTTCCCTAATTTATTTATCGGCTTGTGTCTCTTTTATGAGAGGACATGGGAAAGAATGCTTCCTCCTGCTATGCCTAACACATTCCAGGTTACTGGGAAAGCCATTAGTTTGAAACTCTTAATTCAAAAACTATCCCACTGCTTACTTCCTGTCCCTTGTGAAGATCTTTTATGTTGATATAAGATCCATATGTGCTAGGAGGCACAGATTCCTGAAATGGACAATGGGCTTGCTTTTTTTAATATTTTATTACATTTTAAAATATTTTTTTGTTTTTACTTTATATGCATTAGTGTTTTCCCTGAGTGCATGCCTGTGTAAGGGTGTCAGATCTCCTGAAACTGGACTGCCATGTGTAAACTGCCCTGTGGGTGCCCAGAATTGAACCCAGGTCCTCTGGAAGAGCAGCTAGTGCACTTAACAGGTCATATCTCCTGCCCCAACAATGAACTTTCTTATTTTATGTAATTTGCTTAATTATTTCTTTTTACACACCAGATTTTATTTCCCTCCCTGTCCACCCTCTGACTGTTCCATATCCCATACCTCCTCTCCATCCCCTTGTCTCCACGAAGATGCCCCCACCCCACCAGACCTCTAAACTCCCTGGTGCTTCCGGTCTCTTGAGGGTTAGGTGAAAAATCTACTCTGACTAACCTGGGAGCTCTCTGGTTGGTGATTCAGTGTCTGAGAGATCTCAGGGGTCCAGGTTAATTGAGACTGCTGGTCTTCCTACAGGGTCAACCTCCTCCTCAGCTTCCTCCAGCTTTTCTCTAATTCAACCACAAGGGTCACCAGCTTCTGTTCATTGGTTGGGTATACATTTATCTACGTTTGACTCTTCCAGCTGCTTTTTGGGGTTTTCGGAGGGCACTTGTTGGGTCTTTTAGAGGGCGGTCATGATAGGTTCCTTTTTGTAAGCGCCTCATAGCCTCAGTAAGGGTGACAAGTCTTGGAGCCTTCTCTTGAGCTGGATATCTCTTTGGGCCTGTTGTTGGACCTTCTTTTCCTCAAACTCTTCTCCATTTCCATCCCTGCAGTTCTTTCAGAGAGGAAGAATTATGGGTCAGAGCTTGACCGGGATAACAACTCCATCCTTCACTTGATGCTCTGTCTTTCTGCTGGAGATGGGTTCCACTTGTTCCTTCTCCCCACTGTAGGACATTAAATCTGGGGTCACTACTCTTTGAGTCCTGAAAGTCTCTCACATCCCAGGTTTCTGGTACATTCTGGAGGATCCTCCCAACTTCCTTCCTCCCAAGGCCGCCTGTTTCCATTCTTTCTGCTGGCCCTCAGGGCTTCAGTCATTTTCCCCCACCCAATACCAGATCATGTTCCCCTCTCCCCCACACCCTTGTCCCGTTTCCCTCCCAGGTCCCTCCCTCCCCCTTGTGATTGCTTTCTTCTCCCTCTCAAGTGGCACTGAGGCGTCCTCACTTGGGCTGTTCAGTTTATTGGCCTTCTTGAGTTCTGTGGGCTGTATCTTGGGTATTGTATATTTTTTTTTGGCTAATATCCACTTATTAGTGAGAACATACTATGCATGTCCTTTGGGGTCTGAGTTACCTCATTCAGGATGATATTTTCTAATTCTATCCATTTGCCTACAAAACTCAGGATTTCCTTGTTCTTAATAGCTGAGTAGTATTCCATTGTGTAAATGAATCACATTTTCTATATTCACTTTTCTGTCGTGAAATATCTGGGTCATTTCCAGCTTCTGGCTATTACAAATAAGGTCACTATGAACATAGTAGAACATGTGCCCTTGTGGCATGGTGGGCATCTTTTGAGTGTATTGCCTAGAGTGGCATTGCTGGGTCTTTTGGTAGATGTATTTCTAATTTTCTGAGGAACCTACAAATTGATTCCCAGAGTGGTTATACTAGTCCGTTCGTAATTCCACCAGCAATGAAGGAGTGTTCCTCTTTTTCCACATCCTTGCCAACATGTGTTGTCACATAATGTTTTGATCATAGCCATTCTGACTGCTATAAGGTGGAATCTCAGGGTCATTTTGATTTGCATTCTCTGATCACTAAGGCCTTTGAACATTTCTTTAGGTGATTCTCAGCCATTAAAGATTCCTGTGTTGTGAATTCTCAGTTTAGTTCTATAACCCATTTTTTTATTGGGTTGTTTGGTTTTTTGGTGGTTAGCTTCTTGAGTTCTTTATATATTTTGGATATTAACCCTCTATTGGATGTGGGGTTAGTGAAGATTTTTTTTTCCAATCTATAGGTGGCCAATTTGTCTTTATTGACTAGGTCAATACAGAAGATTTGCCATACAGAAGATTTCCAGTTTCATGGGGTTCCATTTATCAATTCTTGGTCTCAGAGTATGAACCATTGGAGTTCTGTTTAGGAAATTTCCCCCTGTGCCAATGAATTAAAGGCTCTTTCCCACTTTCTCTTCTATTAGATTCAGTGTATCTGGTTTTATGTTGAGGCCCTTGATTCACTTGGACTTGAGCTTTGTGCATGATGACAAATCTGGGTCTATGTTCATTTTTCTACAGACAGACAGACAGTTAGACCAGCACCATTTATTGAAGATGCTTTCTTTATTCCATTGTATATTTTTTGGCTTCTTTGTCAATTATCAAGTGAGCATAAGTGTGATTTTACTTCTGAGTCTTCAATTCTATTCCATTGATCAACCTGCCTTTCTCTGTACCAATACCATGCAGTTTTTATCACTATTGCTCTAGAGTAGAGATGAAGGTCAGTGATGGTGATTTCTCCAGTCGTTCTTTTATTGTTAAAAATTATTTTTGCTATTCTTGTATTTTGTTGTTGTTTTTGTTTTGTTTTGTTGTTTTTATTTGGTTTTTTGTTTTATTTTTTTCTTTCCAGATGAATTTGAGAATTGTTCTTTCCTTGTCTTTGAAGAATTGAGTTGACCCTTTCCCATTCCGGCCTAAGCAAAGCAGGCTTGTGGGCCAGTGACACCCAGGAATTAATTGGATTTTGGAACCCAGAAGGTCACAGATGGCTGTTCCACAGCTGTCATCATGCCACAAAATGAATATATTGAATTACACCACAAACAATATGAATATTGTTTGGACTACCATGAGAAAAAGAGAAAGAAAGAAGGTCAGGAGGCCCATGAACGTTCAAAGAAGGAGAAAAAAAAGATTGGCCTGAAGGCTAAGCTCTACCATACCAGCGCCATGGGGAGGAAATACAAATGAAAAAGGCCACTAAGATGCATGAAAAGAGAAACACCAAGCAGAAGGGGTGATAAGAAGACTCCACAGAGAGCAGTCCCTGCCTATTTGCTGGGCAGAGAGGGGCAGTCGAGAGCAAAAGTACTTTCCAACATGATTAAGCAGAAACAAAAAGAAAAGGCAGGAAAATAGGAGGTCCCTCTACCCAAAGTTCTTGCCCAAGAAGAAACAGAAGTATTGAAAGTTATTCAAGCAGGAAAAAGAAAAAAGAAGGCATGGAAGAGAATGGTTACAAAAGTCTGCTTGGTTGGTGATGGTTTTACAAGAAAACCACCTAAATATGAAAGGTTTATTAGGCCAATGGGTCTACATTTCAAAAACCCCATGTCACACAACCTGAGATGAAAGCTACCTTTTGCTTACCTATACTTGGTGTGAAAAAGAATCCATTGCCCCATTATATACAACCCTGGGTGTGATAACCAGAGGTACAGTCACTGAAGTGAATGTGAGCGAGCTGGGCCTTGTGACACAAGGAGGCAAGGTCATTTGGTGAAAGTATGCCCAAGTTACCAACAATCCGGAAAACGATGGGTGCATAAATTCAGTTTTGTTGGCTTGACAGTGACGTCATACAAGTCATTCCACTCACTATGGAAGACTACACACTGTCAGGAAAACACCATTGCTGTGATCTTTCTGAACTACCAATCAGCCTTACCCCATGTGTAGTCATCAAAACGTATTTATTAAATTATAAAGGAAAATAAAACACTGCCCAAGTTTACAGCTGGTTTGGGGCAAAAAAAAAAAAAAAAAAAGTTGAGATTTTTGACGGGGATTGCATTGAATCTGTAGATTACCTTTGGTAGGATGGCAATTTTTACTATGTTAATTCTGCCAATCCATGAGCATGGGAGATCTTTCCATTTTCTGAGATCTTCTTTGATTTCTTTCTTGAGAGACTTGAAGTTATTGTCATACAGATCTTTCACTTGTTTGGTTTGAGTTACCCCAAGATACTTTGTATTATTTACCTGTAGCTATTGTGAAGGGAGTTGTTTCCCTAATTTCTTTCTCAGCCTCTTTATCATTTGTATAAAGGAAAGCTACTGATTTATTTGAGTTAGTTTTATATCCAGCCACTTTGCTGAACTTATTTATCAGCTGGAGAAGTTCTCTGGTAAAATTTTTGGGGTCACTTATGTATACTATCATATAATCTACAAATAGTGATATCTTTATTTCTTCTTTGTCAATTTATATCCCCTTGATCTCTTTTTGTTGTTTTATTGTTCTAGCTAGCACTTCAAGTACTGTATTGAATAGATATGGGGAGAATGGTCATTCTTGTCTTGTCCCTGATTTTAGTGGGATTGCTTCAAGTATTTCTTCATTTAATTTAATATTAGCTGTTGGTTTGCAGTAAAATGCTTTTATTATATTTATGTATGGGTCTTGAATTCCTGAATTCTCCAATAGTTTCAACAAGGAGGGCTGTTGCATTTTATCAAATGCTTTTTCTGCATCTAAGGAAATGATCATGTGATTTTTTTCTTTGACCTTGTTTATATAGTGAATTACGTTAATGTATTTGTGTATATTGAACTAACTTTGCATCTCTGGGATGAAGCCTACATGATCATGGTGAGTGATGCTTTTGATGTGTTCTTAGATTCAGTTTGCAAGAATTTTCTTGAGTATTTTAACATCGATATTCATAAGCGAGATTGGTCTGAAGTTCTCTTTTTTAATAGGAGTCTTGTGAGGTTTAGAGTGGCTTCATAGAGTAATTGTGGCTTCATAGAATGAATTAGGTCTTGTTCCTTCTGTTTCTATTTTATGAAATAGTTTGAGAAATACTGGTATCAGGTCTTCTTTGAAGGTCTGGTAGAATTCTGAACTAAATCCATCTGGCCCATGGTTTGTTTGGGTTTTTGTTTGTCTGTTTGTTTTGTTTTGTTTTGTTTTGTTTTGTTTTTTTATTGGGAGGTTTTTAATAACTTCTATTTCCTTATGGGTTATGGGCGTGTTTAGAAAGTTTACCTGCTCTTGATTTAACTTTGTTATGTGGTATCTGTCTAGAAAACCATCCATTTCATCCAGATTTTCCAGTCTTGTTGAGTATAGGCTTTTGTAGTAAGATCTGATAATTTTTTTTGAATTTCCTCATTTTCTCTTGTTATGTCTCCCTTTTCATTTCTGATTTTGTTAATTTGAATACTGTCTCTGCGTCCTCTGGTTAGTCTGGCTAAGGGTTTATCTATCTTGTTGATCTCCTCAAAGAACCAGCTTTTTGTTTTGCTGATTCTTTGTATTGTTCTCTTTGTTTCTATTTGGTTGATTCCAGCCCTGAGTTTGACTATTTCCTGCCTTCTACTCCTCTTGGGTGAATTTGCTTCTTTTTGTTCTAGAGCTCTCAGGTGTGCTGTTAAATTGCTAGTGTAAGATCTCTCAGTTTCTTTTTTTTTTTTTTTTTAAATTTTTTTTTTTTATTAACTTGAATATTTCTTATATACATTTCGGTATTATTCCCTTTCCGATTTCGGGCAAACATCACCCTCCCCCTCCCCTTCCTTATGGGTGTTCCCCTCCGACCCTCCCCCATTGCGCCCCCCATAACAGTCTAGTTCACTGGGGTTCAGTATTAGCAGGACCCAGGGCTTCCCCTTCCACTGGTGCTCTTACTAGGATATTCATTGCTACCTATGAGGTCAGAGTCCAGGGTCAGTCCATGTATAGACTTTAGGTAGTGGCTTAGTCCCTGGAAGCTCTGGTGGCTTGGCATTGTTGTACATATAGGGTCTCGAGCCCCTTCAAGCTCTTCCAGTTCTTTCTCTGATTCCTTCAACGGGGGTCCTATTCTCAGTTCAGAGGTTTGCTGCTGACATTCGCCTCTGTATTTGCTGTATTCTGGCTGTGTCTCTCAGGAGCGATCTACACTTCTGCACTTCTTTGCTTCATCCATCTTGTCTAATTGGGTGGCTGTATATATATGGGCCACATGTGGGGCAAGCTCTGAATGGATGTTCCTTCAGTCTCTGTTTTAATCTTTGCCTCTATCTTCCCTGCCAAGGGTATTCTTGTTCCCCTTTTAAAGAAGGAGGGAAGCATTCACATTTTGATCCTCCGTCTTGAGTTTCATTTGCTCTAGACATCTAGGGTAATTCAGGCATTTGGGCTAATAGCCACTTATCAATGAGTGCATACCATGTATGTCTTTCTGTGATTGGGTTAGCTCACTCAGGATGATATTTTCCAGTTCCAACCATTTGCCTACAAATTTCATAAACTCGTTGTTTTTGATAGCTGAGTAATATTCCATTGTGTAGATATACCACATTTTCTGTATCCATTCCTCTGTTGAAGGGCATCTGGGTTCTTTCCAGCTTCTGGCTATTATAAATAAGGCTGCGATGAACATAGTGGAGCACGTGTCTTTTTTATATGTTGGGGCATCTTTTGGGTATATGCCCAAGAGAGGGATAGCTGGATCCTCAGGCAGTTTAATGTCCAATTTTCTGAGGAACCTCCAGACTGATTTCCAGAATGTTTGTACCAGTCTGCAATCCCACCAACAATGGAGGAGTGTTCCCCTTTCTCCACATCCTCGCCAGCATTTGCTGTCACCTGAGTTTTTGATCTTAGCCATTCTCACTGGTGTGAGGTGAAATCTCAGGGTTGTTTTGATTTGCATTTCCCTGATGACTAAAGATGTTGAACATTTCTTTAGGTGTTTCTCAGCCATTGGCATTCCTCAGCTGTGAATTCTTTTGTTTAGCTCTGAACCCCATTTTTTAATAGGGTTATTTGTCTCCCTGCAGTCTAACTTTTTGAGTTCTTTGTATATTTTGGATATAAGGCCTCTATCTGTTGTAGGATTGGTAAAGATCTTTTCCCAATCTGTTGGTTGCCGTTTTGTCCTAACCACAGTGTCCTTTGCCTTACAGAAGCTTTGCAGTTTTATGAGATCCCATTTTCGATTCTTGATCTTAGAGCATCGCCATTGGTGTTTTGTTCAGGAAATTTTTTCCAGTGCCCATGTGTTCCAGATGCTTCCCTAGTTTTTCTTCTATTAGTTTGAGTGTTTCTGGTTTGATGTGGAGGTCCTTGATCCACTTGGACTTAAGCTTTGTACAGGGTGATAAGCATGGATCGATCTGCATTCTTATACATGTTGACCTCCAGTTGAACCAGCACCATTTGCTGAAAATGCTATCTTTTTTCCATTGGATGGATTTGGCTCCTTTGTCAAAAATCAAGTGACCATAGGTGTGTGGGTTCATTTCTGGGTCTTCAATTCTGTTCCATTGGTCTATCTGTCTGTTTTCTTTATCAGTGCACTCTGCACTATAAATTTTCCTCTTAGCACTGCTTTCATTGTGTCCCATGAGTTTGTGTGTGATGTGTCAACATTTTCATTAAATTCCAGGAAGTCTTTAATTTCTTTGTTTCTTAAACCTATTCTTTGATTTTAATGACTGGGGACAGATCCTACTGTGACAGCAAGAGTTTCTCCCTACAAAATCAAAACATCATTTATAGTACATATTCTTTATGAACACTCAAACAATATAAATTTATAGAAAATACATATAACAAGTCATTTATAACCTTGCTTCTACATATATAAAATACTGTGCATATCCTTTCGTACCACACTATATTGTACTATACTGCAATAGCCTATACTAGACTTCATTATACTTCAGCTTACAAATTCATTTCATTTATGCTATATTCTACCTTTATTCTACACAATGATATTTTCTGACAACTAAGAAGCACATTTCTAATCAACAAACACTTTAATATATAACAAACTAACTTTAGACAAAATATAGCTACCCGAGTTCTCTGAACAGTGAACTAAAACAGTTTTAAGAAGTGATTTCCCTCAGAAGTTGTAACCACAAACTGCCTCGACGTGAGTTTCTAGTTGAGAGACTCATGTGACTTGTTCAACATTTAAAAGAATATTATGGGGTTAGGGATTTGGCTCAGTGGTAGAGCGCTTACCTAGGAAGCACAAGGTCCTGGGTTCGGTCCCCAGCCCCAGAAGAAAAAAAATAAATAAATAAAAGAATATTATGTAATGTAAAGTGACCCAGTTTGGTAGAATCATCCAGAATACTGGCAAAAGCAAATACCAAACTTTTCAAGAATTCTAACCAAACATCTTTATCTTTCCCCCGTCTCTCTTTGTCTTGCTCACTGTCTCTCTGTATGTGTGTGCATGCATGTGTGGGTGCATGCATGTGTGTGTGTGTGTGTGTGTGTGTGTGTGTGTGTGTGTGTGTGTGTGTCTTTGTGTCTGTGTGTCTCTGTATGGGAATTGCATCCATTACTTTTCTGTTGCTGTGATAAAATTCCATAAACAAAATAATGTAAGCAAGGAAGATTTTATTTGGAGGGATAAAAGTCAGTCATGTCTGAAAAGTGGCAGGCGAGGCAGCTGGATCAGCAAGCTTAGACACAGACAGGACACAGAAAACAACTAGAAATGGCATGAGTCTTCAAACTCTTAAATCTAGCCTCCAGTGACATAATTCCTACCGTAAGGTCACACCCGCTAAACCTATTCAAATGAGCCACCAGCTAGGACCACATATTTATATGCCTGAGATAACAGAAACTTTCACCATTATGCAAACCTCCACAGAAGACATATCATTAAGTAATATATCTAGGTATATATCTAGAGAAACTCTTACTTATGCAATGGGACAATGTGTAAAACATGTCTGTAGCACCAGCAATATTATTCATCAAAAACGCAACTAAGACACTGTTGAGACAATTTGATTGGCAAAACTCAAGCTCAGATCCCAAGTTCACTCTCCAAAATCCATATAAAAAGTTTTAAAAACTGAATGTGGAAGTGCTACAAAGGGGAAGCTTGCTGAGTTCTTAACGAAACACTGTTTTTTTTTTTTATTTCATAAAAGTAACCTTAATGTCACGTGTTATGAGAACTCAGAAATTTTCCTTTTGCTATATATGGTATCACATGACCAAAATCCCAATATTGATGAAACAAAAGCAGGAAAAGCACTGCCATTTCCAGGTCATCTGGCTTACATATCAAGTTTTAGGCCATCCAGGGCTACATAGGGAAGTCCCTGTCTCTCAAAACCCAAAGAAATCATAGATGTTCCAACTTTAGGCCTGCATGGTGATACACATACACCTGGGTCATGACATAATGATGCCACCTTCAAACATCATTCTGGCCCAACCTCCAGACATATATATAAATTTATACTAAGAGAAGAATAGTACAGTCTTCTTTGGTAAGTTGATCTGAATGCCTGTTTTTCCCCCCAAATAAATCTTTTAGAACTTATTTTTAAGTGTACAGATGTGTGTATGTTTCTGCATGACAAAGAGAAAATCTCTCCCTACCACCTCTCTCTCTCTCGCTCTGTGTGTGTGTGTTTGTGTGTGTGTGTGTGTCTATGTATGTGTCTGTGTCTGTGTGTCTGTATGTGTGTGTGTGTGTGTGTGTGTGTGTTTGTGTGTGTGTGTGTGTGTGTGTGTGTGTGTGTGTGTGTGTGTGTGTGTGTGTGTGTGTGTGTGTGTGTGTGTGTGTCTGTGTGTGTGTGTGTGTGTGTGTCTGTGTCTGTGTCTGTGTGTCTGTGTGCATTTGTCCATTCAAGCCAGAAGCAATAAATTCCCTAAAGCTGAAATTCTGACAATTATAAACACCAAGCATAAGTTCTGGGAACTGAACTTGGATCCTCTGTAGAGGCAGAAAACATTCTTAACTACTAAGCCATCTCTCTAGCCTCCAAGTACAAATTTTTAATTATTTATTTTATTGTTTTTTCCGGATTTTCTTTTCTTTTGTTTGTTTGTTTGTTGCTTCTGAGACAGGATATTACTGGCCTCAAATTTATGATCCTTCTATCTTTGTCTCTGCTTCAGCCTCCTAAGTGCTAGAATTATAGGCAAGGGTTATATTGCTTTCTTTATAAACATGCATTAGGAACATTTTCACATGCATAGAAATGTAGGTAGAGTGGTATAATGAAGTTCATACAGAGCTATTCCTTAAAATATGTAACAAATATCACAACATTTGCTTCACTTATCCTTTTTTTTATTTCTATAGTACTTTAGAACAAATCCATGCATATCAGCAAGCGCCTCCATGCTAAGCACCTATAAATCATGTAGACAATTTTTATTACGCATCTACAGTGACAGCGCACAAAATAACATGAACAAATCATTCCTGTCATCTAAAACCCTGTGCATATCCATGTCTCTAAGATTGGTTCAAAATTTAATAATTATTTTTGTTTGTTTATTGGTTTTTAATTAAAATATAACTACATAATCTCCCTTTCCCTTTCTTCACTCCAATCCTGCCTGTGCCCCCTCCCCCAAATTCATGACTTCTTTTTCTTTAATTGTTCTTATTATATACATATAAATACATAAGTATATAAACACAGCCTGCTGGGCACATTTAGTGTTACTTGTAAGTACATAATTTCAACACTGTGCACTTTTTAGTGGAACTATATTTATTTGCACGAAGGTGTGATTTTAGTTTGGTTGCTGTTAATGTCACTGCTGTCGTGGTGGTTGTAGTTGCTATGGTTGGTTTGTTTGGTGTCCTGGAAGTTTCATGCATGCTAGAGATGTCCTCCACTGGGCTACAATGAGTGCTGACATAACACTTATTTTTAAACTACCCTTTTATATTCATTGTTCAGGATCATTCCAGTGACACCAAGAGTAGCCGTTTCTCCACTAAATGTAGAGAAATTTGTCCCTAACCCAACTAATTAATTCACTTACTGCCTATCAAGATGAACACTTGTTTACGAGTTGCCTTTCTGAAGCACAAAACAGAACAATCTGCTTCCTCCAAAAAGAAACCACAAGAAGATGCGTTTGCTAGCATCCTTGTCTTACCTGCTGCGAGCCTAGTTGCTATGTTGCTCTATCACCCAAAAGCTGCTCTCAAATGCACCAGCAGCAGCAAAATGGTTCTGTTTAGGAATCTCAGATCAGCCATAAAAGCCAGGAAATGATTCATATATATGGTTTATTATCCCATCATTGGCAAGAATGATTCGAAGCATTGATGATACAAGCAACATACGTTAGGAAGACATTCTGACCTGCTTTGACACCTGGTAGAAAGGTGTACACCATTCCTGTGAGAAATCATCACCAATCTTTTAAGGTCAAAGACTGTGACCTAAGAATTTCATTCAGCATTGGCTTCAAACAACCACTCACACATGTACACAAGGAGTGTAATAGGATTTTCCATTACTCTGCATCTCATAGCAATCCAACTAAAATTAGAAGTCAACTATTCATTAACAGAGGCTCAGTGTAGCCAAGCTTTACAGCACAATGCATCAGCTTAAAGGAATACAGCAAATTAGAAGTGTAACTTGGGAAGACCTCCAATGGATGTATGTTGTTAAATTCCGCAAATACTTTCCAGAATAGTAGCCATAATTCCCGTTTGTGGGAACATACACACGTCTACATATCCTTATGACATGTTTAAAGAAAAATGCCTGGAAACTGAAAAATGTGTCTCAAAAAATTACAGCAATGAAGGCAGTGGTCAATGCTATTTGGATTACTTGAAATTGTGCACTAGCAATGTGACCATATACCATGTATGTAATTTATGAGGAGAAAAACTAGAAAAGAAAATCTTAGGTGTATTTCCAGTGCCAAAGTGAAGTTGCAAGTTCACTCTGACAAGCTTTTCAATGTTTGCTATGAACAGACTCTGGGGCAGATGCCATGAAGTTAGAAACATGAATGAGCAATGCACCCTGTCCTCCAAGGACTTCTTTTCCCATTGTGACAGAACATGGACCCATGAACCGATTCTCTGAAAGTAGAGAAGCTTCTACACCTGTGAAAGGGAAAGCTGGAGATGTCCACCAGGGAGAATGAGAAAGGTGTCAGGAGCTGAGTAAGACTGTAAAGGCAAGACAGCCAGGTGGGTAAGAACATCCATTTTGTTCTATCGGGAGTCTGAGGGACACAGGCAGGGTATCCAAAGACTTCTCATAATCCCTCCATACTGCATAGACAGCTCTGTTCACGGATAGACTCTTCATTCTGGGCTCATTACCAACGAGAGCCTAGCCATGCTACAGCTCATCTAAAACTGTGAAAAAAATCCAAGAATTATTTCAATTTGGCTTTGAAAGGTGTTGTATCATTTTTTTTTCTTTTCCCCTCTGTAGCAGATTTAAGTTCCCTAATTATCTTCTGATCTTCAGATGCTAAAACGGGTTTCCTTTTTCTAGGCCCACGTTGCCAAAACTGTCTCCGTCTGACTCTTCCCATCACCCTCTACTCTGTACTTTCTCTCACAACCACCATCCTTACTCAGCTCAGATCTCATTCAAGTCACAGTGTCAGAGGTTCCCATTCTCAGAGGTAGGTGAATCAGTGGGAACTAATGGGTTAGTCACTAAGCCTTCCTTATCAATATGTTATTCTGTATTCAAAGAATACACTTTGAGGCTACGATGAACATGTCTCCTTAAAACTCCCAGATAAATAATTAGTAGTGAGAGTTTCAGCCAATGGTTCCAAGATTGAAACAGAAGCTTTTTGGAGTCCTTGACTCATCCTATCACTGTAGGTCTTTATGCTGGGCCATCTCTGCCTGGGCACAAAGGACTTCCAGGGAACAGATTAGATAAGACTCTCAGTGGTCTGGGTTTCTGCCATGTCACTTTCCTGCAGTCCTGGAACACTCCAGAGGAATCTAAAAACCTGGACTCTCAGCAGGTTTCTGGGCCATTTGGTTCCATCTTTAATGAATTTTTGACCTTGTATGTAAGCAAGTTCTTTTCATTAGGTTTGTCCTGCACTTACCTTCAACATTATTGTCATCCCAACTGACCTGGTCCCCAGAAAAGTTTCTGTGTTAAATCCAATAGAGAATGTATGGATTCACCCCTCCCTCTGCCCTATTAATAAAATCGAAACACTTCTACTGGAAAATAATTGAGAGCATCCTTTGTTGCTCTTCTGGAGAAGTCACTACAATTTTCAAATGCATCAGGCTCTTCTTTCCCAAACTGAGAAGGAAAGTTAATGCACTCCTAAGCACAGCTTTCCCATAACCAAGCAAATGCTATGGGAGACTCTTTCTCCCGATCCTACAGCAGTTCTTTGAGTAAGAAATAAAGGGATGCGTGTATCCATATACAGTCAAATTAAATGAACTCGATCATCAAAAGCAAGGGAGAGAAGCCCAATTGGGCTTTATGTGTGTTAGAGGAAGTTTTCAGTGTTAAAAGCTAATGTTTCTAGAGTGCCCAGTAAGCATATGGTACATGCCATGATTTGTACTTATCATGACAGACCCCCATAAAGCAGGTTCCATGATTGTTTTGACATGTATTAAGTGTAAAAGGTAAGTTTAAAAGGTTGGATAACCTGCCATGGGTCCTACAGAAAGTTTGTGAAAAATTCAAATCTAGAGAATCTGGCACTAGCCCCAGTAGCCTTTTGCCGCTGGGCCAGGAAAATCCTAGACCATCAGGGAAATCTGCAGGATGTTTTGACATAGGAACAACTGAAGTATAGGGATTTTTCCATCAGGGGAGACCCGCAGTTCCTGGGGTATGGAAGAGCATTAGGTAGGGCAATGTGTAGGAGAAGTAAACCAGAATGCAGTGAGAATCCCATCATCATCCTGTCCTTGGAATCCTGATGGCCTCTAGGTCCCAGAAGGACAGAAAGGCACAGGCAAAAGCAACACTCAAGCAAGCTGGGCATTCAGCTTGGCAGGAATCCATCAGGAAACCAACTACAAGGGTAACTTAATGTTGAACTCCATATTTTTAGTCAAAGATTCCAAATATCTCCCCTTCCTACACAGAACACATAAGATATCACTCAACCTGCATGTATATGCAAACAGTAGTCTAGGCTGTGGTGCTAGGAATCAAAGCAGAAAGAAAGCCTTAGTTTACAGTGATAATGTTAAGATCTTCCACTTTAGGGAAAACAAGGATTTCTTAGACTTCAATTTTGTTATCATATCATGCCTGAAACTGTTTATTGAAACAAAGCCTCACTATGTTGCCCAGGCTGGTCTTCAACTCTTGATACTTTATGTCTTGCACCACTGAGATAATAAGAGGGGATTTATGGATGGGAAATCAGAAAAGGGAGTAACATTTGAAATGTAAATAAAAAATATCCAATAAAAAAAAGTGTGTGCCACCATGCCTGAGATGATTCCTATCTTGAGACAAAATTACCTTGGCATGGCTCTTCTTTTGTTGAAATGGAAACAACGGAAACTATGTCTTTGTCTGGAGAATGTCCCCTTTTACTCACAGGCAGTAGTGGATGCAAGCTGCTGAAGGGTGTCCCCTCAAAATGTCCCTTAGTACTTTCAAATTTGGCACTACTAGATGCAATCTGTTTTTTTTTCTCTGTTTCTCTTTGGACCATGAAGTAGAAATAAAAGTCACTATCCGCTATGAGAGGTGGGAAAAAATAATCCATTGCCTAAATACTGTATCCAGTAGCACATAGGAAGGCAAGTCTTAGAAAATGGTGCAGAGGAAATTCTATGTATTTTGAACGACTTCTAGTCCCCTTTTTGAATCATTCTCCCATCCAGATATAATTCTTGTGGTAATACCAGAATGATAGACTGAAAATGGTCCTAAAATGTATTCAGTCACCTTTGAGGTTGTGGTTGGAGAATAACATTTTGATTGTAATAATTGTAATTGGGATCTGGCTATTAGATCCTACCTTTGACTATTTTGAGGAAGAGGAGCTTAATTGAAATTGAAAGTGGGGCTCACCTTTAAATCAATCCTGCAAAATACAAAAGTCTCAACCCATAATAAATTGGGCTGAAATGCGAGCTTGGCACCTGAGAGTGCTTACCATTCTTGCAGAGGACCTTGGTTCACTTCACAGCATCTCCCTCACAACTACCCATAACTCCAGTTCCAGACAAGCTGATGCTCCCTGGTCTCCTGGATGCATGCGGTGCATGAGTTTATGTAAACTCATGCAGGAACAAACACATAGATAAATTAACTAATATATTAAGCTAACACAGGAAACACAGGAAAATAAGAATATTCCTATCAATGCCAAAGTGAACAGTACATCGGGGGCTATGATGCCTCTGAAAGCCACCCTTCATGGTTAAACTATTTGTTTTACCACTTGCTGAGAGTATCAATGTCCTGATAGCTTTAAGGTGTACTCTCTTTGAGAATTGTATGACCCTAAAAGTGATTCTTTATCACACCCTATACCTGATGCTCATGACTAGCTCTATGTGTATTATAGGGAAATTTAACTTGTCATTAAAATATCTTGATACAAACAAATTCTAACCATACGGTATCACTATGAAGTCTGCCACTTAAGGAGGAAATAGCATTGATTTTATCCAGAAAGTTACAGAAGCAGGAATACTGCCCATTTCATTCTGAGAGGTCAGCATTGTTCTGATACCAAACTCATACCAATCTATCCAAAGAACCAAATCAAAGATGAGTGCCTCTCCTAAACAAAGATACAAAAATCAAATAAAATATTTAGCAAATAATATTCAACAACATAAAAAATGACACATCATGGTTAAACGGGGTATATAGAATAATTGAAAGATGTATTTACTATTATAAAAATCAATGTAATATATCATATTGACAGAATATCCTTAAAGTATGATAACCTCAATAGAAATATAGACATTATTTGATAAAATATAACATTTAATCCCGATTCTTTTTAATATCCATTATAGTAACAATTAAGAATTTCTTTTATATAATAAGGAACATATATGAGGGGAAATCTCCATTTAATTTTAAAATTAATGTTGAAAGACTAAATGATTTCTCCCTAAAATTAGACACAAGAAAAGAATTTCTTTATTTCCATTCAACATTGTACTGAAGATTTGTTCCATATAATGAAGCAAGAGATATAAAAAACATTCCAACTAAAAATAAATAGGAAAAACCGTTTCTATTTGAAGATTTCATGATGGCCATAATAAAAAATACTACAATATAAGAGCTGCTATAATTAATGAATAAATTTAGTAACAATGAGCAAAGTAATATTAATTTTGTCAAATAATTAAATATCTAGCAACCAACAATAGAAATTTAAAATTTCAGAAAACAATACCATACACAAAAGCAACAATATAATGAATATTTGTTAATAAAGATAACAAAATAGCCTAGAATATGCTCCAAAAATGGTGATAAAAAAGATTTGAATGAATGGAAGAAATAAACTGTGTTAGTGGGCCAGAAACCTGAGGAATGCTAAAATAAAAGTTGTTTTCCAAATGTGAGTTGTCTCCAATTTAGTCTACAGATTCAACACTATCACAAGCAAAATAGACTAGGTGCAAAATTTTATGTGAGAGTACAATGTAGAATGGCCCACAAAAGTTCAAAAATCAACTGTTGGAGGACTTCTGCTATCTGAGTTCAAGATAATTAAACATAACCCAAGACACAGTGGTATTGTCATAAAGATGAACAAGCAAAGCACTGCCACTGAAAGGACAGTTTAGAGATTCCCATATTTTGGGGCAATATATTTTAGTTTGATAATATTTTGATTATTATGGGATAATTATGTATATTTTGGGGCATTAATTTAACATATATTTCCAGCATTGTTGATCCAATTTAGGTAATTAAGATTTCTTGTTCCTTATCATTTACCTTGAGCCCTTGACCTCCTCTATTCTATCTACTAAAAAAATATATAATGAGCTATTATAGGCTATATTCAGCCCACTGTTTCATAAAACACCAAGATTTAGTTTATCTATATATATTCCATATATATTTTACTATTCAGTACTCCTATCCTTCATACTTTTTAGTTTCTATTCATTACTTCTTTTATATTTTTATATTATAATATAATTATGTCATTTCCTCTTCTATTTCTCTCCCTCCAAACTTATATACCCTTCCCTGCTCTTTTTTTCAAAACTATTGTCTCTTGTTTCTCTAAGTGATATATATGTGTGTGTGTGTGTGTGTGTGTGTGTGTGTGTGTGTGTGTGTGTGTGTATACATACATATATGATTATTTTGGTATGGGTAACCAATTGCTGTTCTGGGAATGACTATTGTTGCACTCTCAGCACGCTTAGTTGTGTGTATGTCTGTGTACAGTGAACACTCATGCACATCATCATGTCTATTGCTTGAATACATTTATATTAATCTTCATTTACCATCTACATATTAAAAGAATGCAGTTCTTACTTCCTATATTTGGATTATATATCTTAACATTATATATGCCATTCCATCCATTTTGATACAATAACATGATTTCATCCTTTTTGTGGTTAGGCAAAATTCTATTGTGTATATATGCCACATCTTTATTACCCAGTCATCTATGGATGCTCACCTAAGATTATTCCATATATTCTAACTTGTGAATAGCACAAAACTAAGTGATTTTTGATGATCTTAAAACCAAAGAATTTCTTGCAGGTAATAATAGCCTGCTTAAAATTACAAATAAATGGTTTCACGGAGCAAAGGATGTGAGTTCTGATAAAACCTGAGAGGGCTTCTTAGCTGACAAGGAAATGGGGACCTAAATCCTACAAACACAAGGAACTAAACTCTGTAACCACCTAAAATTATAACTTTGGAAGCGCTTTCCCCACAGAGACTTCTCATAAGACCTCAGTCTCACTACTCACTTAAACACAGTTGCACTGCTTTGAACCTCTGACCTACAGAACTCATCTGAGTAAACAAATGGAGAGTGCTGAAAGTTAGGAAGTACATGGGGATTTGTCCCACAGCAATGGAAAATCTATACAGCCAATAAAACCTGCGAAATAGAATAGAATATGTGCAAACAAATGTAAAAACTCAACAGTATCAAAGTAATCCATTAAAATAAACAAAATATTTGAACACGAACTTCACCAAAATAGACGTTTAGATGGCTGTGAAGCACTTCAACAGATTTTCAAAGTTATATGTCACTAAGAAACATAACTTAAAACCATAATGTCATACAATTTCTTACATTTTAAAATACCTAAACATTTTAATGACTATAACAACCGAGAGTAACAATGTATGGCAAATGGAATTCTCACAAATCGCTGTCGTGTATATAAAATGTATTAACATAAAATCAGTTTGATAATTAAAATATTTACACAAGTTAAGTGAAAACACACTTTTATTCACAAATGTTCATAGAACATATTTGCAATTCTCTTAAAATTTTAAAACATAAGAATAATGAATGAATGAACAATATTATATAATGAACGTATTGAAATAATATTGTTCATTCATTATTCTTATATATATGTATATATCAAAATTATTACACAGATATATATATATAAATTATATGTATATATCAATATCAAAATCCATTCATTGATTATTCTTTTGGTTTTCATAATTATTTTAAAAGTTTAGGTAATTTAATGTGTGAGTTTTATCTGACTTTCAGAGGGATTATCTTAAAAATCAACCATTCTGTTGAATATGTGTTACAGTTTTATTCATATACAATTTCAAAACATGCAAAACAATCTGTAGTTGCACCAAACAAATTAGTACTTGCCTAGGTACAGGGCAGGGAATTAAAGAAGATAGAGAGGTGAATTTATAAAAGAGCACAGGAAACCCTTTTAATGTGATAGATGTATTCCTTATATTGGTGTTGATGATGGTCCACATAAGTTTAAGCATTAAATTGAGTAAGTTAGCCAGCCCACATACGTAAATGTACAGACAATATATTGCAGTCAAGGAATATTTTCAGTTATGAGTATGCTCATAAGAGATGACAACTACTGGATAAATGCATTGCTTTTCCAAGATATTTCCTTTGACGGCAATGTTTCCTATGCCTTCATTCAAAAGAATATCTAAAACTCAGACTTCAGTGTGGCATAAGAGGATGCTTTATCCACATGTGCCAGGGACAAAGGTTTGGTTCTGAATTCTGTCTACCTGAGAGGTGTATGATTCTAGGTACGTTACTTTACTTCTCTATGTTTAGTTTCCCCCTTTGAAAAGAAACAAAAGAAATCTCACCATCCATAATACACACACACACACACACACACACACACACACACACACAAACACACATATAATACAACACAGATTTCTTAAAGTTCTACTATGTGCCTAATGCTGTGGACAAAAAAAATAAGACTTTTGACAGAAATATGTGCTTTTAAAGGATGCCTCTAATTTTACGAGTAAGACAGAATTAGGTTTCACATGATTTCCGCAGACTATACTGGACTATAACAAACACCTAGGAGAGCATTTACTACTCTATGGTCAAAGGTACAGTAATTAATACATCCATATATCCTAATGTCTATCTGTATATGGATGACTCCTGTGTCCAATTGCCCCCAGCACTTGCTGACTTTCCATTAAATAAAATTAGCATTTTATGACCCTTTCCTAGGAAACTTTGGTAATTAAAATGTAAGTCTGTCAGATTAAAGTACCCCTGGGTTTCAACCACATTCAGCAATCAATTTAGTAGCCGCTTTTAGATGAAATGTTGGGAAGAGCAAGTTAGGGATGAAGACATGGTGTGGCCTGAATAACTCAGACTTGTAAGAAAGGCACAGAACTCCTCAGATCACACGCCCTACGTAAACCTCTGCTGGCTGCTGATCTCATGGAGAGTGTAAGTCTAGGAAGCCAAGTATGCTTGGGTTGCCACACAAAGTCCCATATAAAAAAATCAGGGACACAACCTGGGAGCATAGTAACAGAACCGCAACTGCTTGTTTCCTTGTGCTTAGGTATGTGCAGGGTTGACACGGAACCCAGAGCCTTGCTCATGCTGAATCACTGAACTATATGCACAGCACAAAGGTGTCAGGGACATTGGTTTGTTTGTTTTCCTTGCTGTTTATTCTCTCTCTCTCTCTCTCTCTCTCTCTCTCTCTCTCTCTCTCTCTCAATCTCACCATGTAGTCCAGGCTGTTCCAGAACTCACTCTGTGGCCCAAACTGGCCCAAAATGTGATCATCCCGGCCCCACCTCGGAAGTGCTGTGATGAGGCACCACACCAAGTCTTCAAGCCTAGTTTTTGCTCTTCCTCATGCAACATTGCTTGAGTAAGAAAAACCCTTCAGGTTGCACAATTGTGTGCTTCAATTAGAGTGGGAGTGCCTTGTATCACTCTTTCTTGGACACATCTGGCCTGCCTCCTGCTCCTTTCTCCTCCCTGAGCCACATCTATGTTTACAAGCTGTTCTTTGCTGCATGGAAAGTGCCTCTTTTGCTAGAAATTGTCTTAGCTTGCAGTTGCCTTGGCATTCTTTCTCGGCTGCCAGTCTGTAATTAGACACTCTGCAAAGATTATTGGGAAGCAGCACAAGTGATGCCATCGCAGAATCAACACTCCTGAGGGAGTGGGAGCACACTGCTGTCCAAAAACAACAGAAGCCAAGCCCAAAGCCAATTTTCCTCCAGCACACTTGGGAACACCCCTAACACACACACACACACACACACACACACACACACACACACACACACACACACACACACTTCATTGAAATCAAAATCTTTTTGAGGAAGAGGTGCTGTTCAGATTTCCCAGGACCCACTACTACTAGCCTTACTGTTCATACCACATGCTCGCACTGTTTGTGCACAAGTGAAGAGAGATACGCCCTCCCTTCAGATAGACAGAGGAGGGCACAGATAATCCTGGACACCACCTCACCCATATCTGTGGCTGCTAATGCCGGGGTTGGATCTAGAACTCTGCCTCTTTGCTAAGTTACACCACAGTCAGAAGCTCAGCTTGTCCTCCTACGTGTAAGTAAGGAAAAGAAGAATAACTGGGCCCTAGAGAACCAGTATAAATTGGTTAAACTGAGAGCAGAATGATAGTTACCAGAGCCATATAATTGGGGCAAAAGAATAATAGGAATGTCTTCAGCAAATAAAGCACGGAACAACTAGGAAACAGTGAAAGGTCTCCCCTGGTGGAAATATGGACTCTAGGATGAATTGTGATGAGAACAAAGGCTGATGTGTCTAGTGGGAAAGGAGCACGTGTTGTGTTCAAGAGCATGGACTCACCAGACTGCCTTGTGGGAATCTTGGTTCCTTTAATCACTTGTAACATACTCCTGCCATCTTATTAAACCTGTGGCTCAGATTTCTCTCCTTAAAGACTGTGGCAGAATAGACTCACCCTAAGGGCATTTTGAAGGTTCAGTGAGTTCATACACATAGCTTGGAGTGGTAGCTGGTACAGAGAGCACTCGCCTGATGTTCCCTGTTATCGTTTTGATGAATGTGGCACACTGGTTCTAAACTGCTTCCCAAAGATCAGCAGATTAAAGGCTTAGGTCCCGACCTCGAACTATTGAGTGCAAAACTTGAGGACTTGGAAATTAGTGGGGGATCTTCCACTCCTATCCTCTCTCTAGTTTATTCTTAGCCATGTCTTGGGGAAGGATATGGCATCAAGTCTTTTAGTGTCTTCAATCTCTTTGTGGTCCTTCTCCATGACTTTTAGCTACATGCAGTCATCATCCTTCCTCAACTGCAGACTCAGATCTGCCTCAAGTTATATTAGTTGCCTTACCCAGCATTCTGGAACTCTGCCTCAGTTCACCCTTGCCACTGGCTTAGCCTTGAACTCTGAATCTAGTTCTTTTTCTCCCCACTTCTAACTTTATTCTCTATTTCACATTATTTAAGAAGCAATAATGTGGGTTGGGGATTTAGCTCAGTGGTAGAGCGCTTGCCTAGGAAGCGCAAGGCCCTGGGTTCGGTCCCCAGCTCTGAAAAAAAGAACCAAAAAAAAAAAAAAGCAATAATGTATAGTTGTTATTCTTTTTTACTTTGTGTCCATGTGCTATTTGTGCATGTTCATGTATGTGCATGTCCATGCGCAAATGTTGGGAGGAGATGTGTGTGAATGTATAGGTGCACCTGTCTATAGAGCTATCTAGAAGACAACTTTGAATGACATCCCTCAGGTGCTAGCCACTTTTTTTTTGAGACTGATTCCAAATAATCTTGGCAAGCTGGCCAGTGAGCCTCAGGGGTCTGCACATTTATGCCCACAAAGCCCTGGGATCACAAGTATGTGCTACCCTGCATGGTTTTTTTTCTTTACAAAGATTCTGTTGATTGAACTCAGCTCTTCATGCTTAAATGGCAACCACTTTATCCACTGAGCTATCTCTGCAGACAAATTTCCCTTTTATGTCTATATTGATTGTGCACATGAATTTTTTATTAAAGCATATCATGCACTTTTCTCAGAATCACTCCCATTGTCCACTCCCAGTCTACTTCTCACAAGTTGTCTTCTCTAATAAACCCCCTTCTAACTTTCATGTCACATAGAAATAAAATATAGGTGCCATGCATGAGAAAGAACATGCCAATTTTGTGTTTCCAGTTGTGACTTATTCCCCTAAATTTGGTGTCATCCAGGTCCATTCATGTCCTCCAATCCAAGTTCTGCAGATGATTTGATGACCCAGGCCCCTCAGTGACCCAGATACTCCATTGACCTTTCCTCACATTGTGCTATAACCTTTGCCCTTCTTCCTCTAATGCTGGAGCCGGTAACTCTTATAGCCTCAGAATCCCCTGAGAACTAGACTGCTGGCTAATTTTCATCAGTGCTCTAGCCACGAGAAGTCCAGTCCTGATCCCCAGTCCAGTCTGACAATGAGTCCTTACTATAATCTGACAGATTTCCATTAGATTGATCAAATTCCAGCCTGCCTGTACCTTTAGATTCTAAAGTTTAGAACATGTTTCTAGTTTCCTGTAATCATGTTTCACTCACCTGTCAAGACATCTGTGCTTCTTTTGGTTAAAACCTGACATGGTAAATATGTCAGAATTACCACCTGCCAAGCCTTGTTGTGCTGTGTGCTGACTGTTAGATCATAATTAGTTCCACTGCATGCACTGTATGGTCCGTGGGGTTTACTGTTGACCTTGGTTAGAAAGGAGGGGGGAGTACATCATGCAGGGCCAACATTGCTATGCTAAGGAGATTGAACTTGATTCTAGACAGTTGCCTTTGAGACTTTTCGTATCTCTTTGTGATGAAATCAAAGAATTGGAGCCTGCGTCTACAATTTACATACACATTTATTAATTTTTATATTTATATTTTATAGAGAAACAACTATAGAAATGTTGTGCACATGAGAGCACAAACACATATATTAAACAATGAATAAAAAGTCAGCCATTCACAGTTTTGAGTTCTTTATCCTCAGATTCATGTAATCAAGAATTGAAAATATTGGGGGAGGGTATGGATATGTAAGAATATACACAACCTTTTTCTTGTTATAAAGATACTCAGCCTCAGATCTAAAAAATACCTCACTTGGTGGTTGTGAGACATTTTATCATCAGCATTGGTGGTCTGTGGCCAAGGAACCATATCTGCCAATCCCATAAATTTGAGTAGCATAGCCCAAACTCTAGATTTGGATTTGGACTTCATGACTAAAGACCCAATCCCGCTGAAGTGGATGTGAGTTTGATGTTTATCAACACCAAATGTGCCAGAGAGTTAGTTACGCATCCTGCAATGCCACATAGACCCTTTTGTTATAACATTCAAGCACAGCCTAGATTTTTGCTTTTTTTTTTTTATCACCCTAGGTGATCAAAGAGTCTACTTTCATCATCACAATAGGACCACTCTAGGCAGCTAAAAGTGGTGCAAGAAATCATTCTCTAAGGTAGGGTAGATAAGCCTAAGACTTTCTTCAAGAACTTTGTGGTGGATTGGTGAAGTGTAACAATGGGAAAATGCTCCATGCTTCATTCCCAAGCCTGCCTATGGGTGGAGCTTCTAGAATAGCTCCAATGGTGTAGAGAAGATGTCTCCTAGAATTCTGTTATAACCATCATGACTGGTAGCTGTCTCTTGGGCTATAAATTCACCTCAGGAATAGGAAGCATCTTGGGCCTGGATACTACTTCAATAGTAAGCTAGTCTTGGGAAGTGACACAGCCTGTCTGCTTTGGCAATCTGTTTATTCATAGTGATTCTGACTGAATCCAACAGTGCGGGACCATACCTCTGTGACTGAAGATGAGAAACCTGGGGCCTGTGTGCACTGATTACTCTACTTTTTAGGTACTCATCTGCTTCCTTCAGAGCAACACACCCTGAGGGTTTGAAACAGATCTGTGGGTTGCTCGGCCCCTAGTGTTGAAAATAGGGATAACATATCCTAAGCAGACTCATGGCCAACCTGCACCTTGTCACCCCCTAGTGCTAACATAATGGAAGTGACTACAGGATCAAAGAAAATGAGGTGCTTATGTAGACTTTCTGGGACAGGCACAGATAAAGTCTGGCTAGGTAATGAGGCAGTGTTGGCATACTCCTTTAATCCCAGCACCCGGAAGGCAGAGGCAAGTGGATCTCTGTGAGTTAAAGATCAACCTAGTTACTTACTGAGTGAGGTACAGGACAGCCAGGACTACACAGAGAAATCCTGTCTTGAAAAACCAACCCTCCCCCCAAGAAAAGTCCTTCGATGCACAGATAACATCACACACCATAAGTAACAAGAACATATGCTGAGCCATGACCTTTTTTAGTCAAAATTAAGTGACAAGAGATGACTAGACAGTACAGGACTCGGGTAAAGAATTTAAAACAGCTTTCAAAGAAAACTCAATAAGCTAGAAGAAAACAAAGAAATTACTCAATACCTTAAGAGAAAAACTTCATAAAGATATGGAAGTAATTAGTGAAATGAAACAGAATTCTTGAGTTGAGTAATATGCTCAGTGAAATTTAAAATGAGAAAGAAGGTATCAATAACAGAATAGATCAAGTACAGGAAAAATGTAAGACGGGTTATTAAAATGTACAGTTTGAAGGCTTAGAAAGAACAGGGTGTTAGAAGGGATGAAGAGCGTTTACAGGAATTTGGGGAGAATAATTAGAGGGAAAATAATGGGTGTGGTGCTTTATCTTTATTTTCAACTTGACAGTTTAAAATCACACAGGAGACATGGGGTGTGCCTTTGAGGGGATTCTAGAAAGGTTTAACTAAGAAGCAAAGACTTATTCTGAGTGTGGGTAGCTCCATCCCAGAAATCAGGGCCCTGAGTTGAATAAAAAGGGAAAGAGATGAAGCATTCATCTCTCCCAGCTTCCTAACTGCAGCTACAATGCGATAAGATGTCTTACATTGTCACTCACCATGGGTTCCCACTGTGGTAGACAACGTCACTTTTAAAATCATAAATCAAGATAAACCCTTCTCCCCTTATGTTGCTTCAGCCAAAGATGTAGAAAGCAAACCGAAAGAAACCGCAGAATATCTCCCAAGCCTACAGAAGGACACAAACATCCAGGGACGGAAAGGCTAATGTGGTCAAACAGTTATATTTATTTCAACCATGACAGCCATGAATATCTTGTATTGGATGAGGAAACACTAAAAGCCTGATTTTCAAGGCTACACAAGAAGAGAAACAGATGGCACATATGAGAATCTCTTTTCTTCTCGGAGTAACGGTATAGACCAAGAGACAGCGGAATGCGGTATTCCCAGTACTGAGACAAACAGAAAAGAAGCCAAGAATACTATCCAGCAAAGCTGTCCTTGTAAATGAAGATGAGATAAGGACATTCCCAGAAGAACAAAGGCTGACTTAATGGAGCCACACCAGATCCGTCCCATAAGTGCTTAAAGAAGTTCTTCAAACTGAAAGGATGTTAATGAGGAAGAAGAAAATGTGAGAAGGGATAAAAGTAAGTGGCCAAAGTGTGCACACAGTTATAATATGCTAATACTAGAAACATGGGTAAACCATATGTGCACACAGTGTGGAGAGAAGAACAATTAAAAGGTTAAGCGGTAGTGAATAGAGAAATATTTGAAATGGCATATGAAAGTCAAAATAGGGGAAAGAAGAGGACAAGTGTTGTTTAAGACATCTCCCCTGTGTCTAGAAACTGAAGAATCCCTCTGCACGCTGCACGCTGCACGCTGCACGCTGCACGCTGCACGCTGCACGCTGCACGCTGCACGCTGCACGCTGCACGCTGCACGCTGCACTCTGCGCACTCTGCTCACTCTGCACTCTGCGCTCTGCACTCTGCACTTGATTGACATTCAGGCCTGTGCTCACTTCGGAGCAATCAGCTCCAGTGCTTGGCATTAAAGGCTATGGCAACTGAAGTAAGGAAACACATTTCCCCAAGAATGCTTTCTCCAGCAGGATGAACTTGCTAGAAGGGCTCTCCTAATGATTGTAGACAAGGCTCCGAGTGAAAACTGTAAATATGTACCTTTTATAAATGAAGAGAAAATGGCATTCAGTAAAAAGCAGAGCCTCCTAACCCTCCTAGATAATAAGCTGTTATTATGTTGATAGAGAACTCAGTTCTTTCAGAGCTCCCTGCTACAGTGCGACTGCACCGGGAGAGCTGGTCCAGGCCTGAAGCCTACAGCATTTCCCCTTCTACTCCCAGTTCCATAATTAAGAAAAAAAAAAGACATCTACCCTGTTTTTTTAACTCTGCTTTTATATCATATTAAGTTGCTACAATTTCAAAAATAGCTTACTATAATAAAAATGTCTTTTATAAGCCTCATGACAAGTACAAAACAAGCTTTATCATACAAAAACATAATAAACAAAGAAGCAATACACACACCACTAGAGCAAATCGTGAACCACCAGAGTAAGAGACTGAGAAGAAAATTAAAAGAAAGGAATCACAATAAATCTTTAAAAGAAGAGAAAATGGGTGTGATGACACTTATCGACTACTAATAAGCTTGGATGCAAATGGATTAAGTTCTCCAATTAATAAATATTGAATGATTTAATGGTATTAAAATTTTGTGACCCACTTTACAGGAAAACCTATTTACTTCTAAAGGTAGAGAATGAAAGTGAAAGTACTTCACATCCGGTAGCTGGTAACTTCCTGTAAATCCTGTTTCAGATAATGCAACACATTCTTCTGGTCTTGGGAATACACACACACACACACACACACACACACACACAAAGACAAAGACAACAGAGACAGAAAGGGAGCCTTCACTCCTAAACATATATATGCACACACAAAAATAATAAAAATAAAACCGTTGAACTTTCGTACATAATGATAGCATTGTTACATGTAAATGGAATTCTTGTCACTTTTTATTTAATTTGCTCTAAGGACTCTTTTATGTGGCCCTAGAACCGTGTAAACACAAGCAACAAAAAATAGACTTGGAAAAAATATATATATGTGTGTGTGTGTGTGTGTGTGTGTGTGTGTGTGTGTGTGTGTGTGTGTTTATGTGTATATTCAGCCCTAAAATAATCATGTAATATAAGCAACACTATACAGACTTAGCATGTTGTATTTATATATTTCTATTCACATACTATATATGTATATATTATGCGTTATATATAATCAAAATAGAAAAATGGGCCACAAATTTAAGAATAAGAGGACAGGAAGTTGGGAGGATTAGAGCGAAAGGACACAGAAGGAGTTGGAAAGAGGAAAGGGAAATATGTGGTGATTATATTTCAATTATAATTAAAAATGGAAAAATATTTCATATTTTCAGTTGTGAGCCTAGCATTTAATAGCTAAGCCATCTCTACAGCCCTAGAAAAATATTTTAAACAAAAAAAATTTGATTTAGGATGCCCAAAAATGGCAACAGTATAACAAGTGTTTATGGTATTTATTTTTATTATACATTACAATGAATCTATACATTGTGAGAGGACTATATATTTGATGAAAAGCTTCAATTTCACATTCGCAGATTTTATATCCATAGGAGGCCCTGGAACCAATCGTCCACAGATACTCAAGGATAGCTATTAATAGGACTTCTAGCATATTTTTCCCACAAGAGTTGTACATCTTACAGATGCCTCAGTGGAAGCCCTGAGGTGGAACATGGTTTGGAAAATGCAAGTGTGGAGAACTACAGAAGATTCCATAGAAAATATTGACACAATCCTCAAAGATAATGCAAAATGGAAAAAACTACTGGCCCAAAACATACAGGAAATCCAGGACTCAATGAGAAGATCAAACCTAAGGATAATAGGTATAGAAGAGAGTGAAGACTCCCAGCTCAAAGAACCAGTAAATATCTTCATCAAAATCATAGAAGAAAACTTCTCTAACCTAAAGAAAGAGATGCCCATAAACATACAAGAAGCCTACAGAACTCCAAATAGATTGGACCAGAAGAGAAACTCCTCCCATCACATAATAGTCAAAACACCAAATGCATAAAACAAAGAAAGAATATTAAAAGCAGTAATGGAAAAAGGTCAAGTAACATATACAGGCAGACCTTTCAGAATCACACCAGACTTCTCACCAGAGACTATGAAAACCAGAAGATCCTGGACAGATGTCATACAGAACCTAAGAAATCACAAATGCCAGTCCAGGTTACTGTATCCTGCAAAACTCTCAATTAACATAGATGGAGAAACCAAGATATTCCATGACAAAACCAAATTTACACAAAATCTTTCTACAAAACAGCCCTACAAAGGATAATAAATGGTAAAGCCCAACATAAGGAGGCAAGCTACACCCTAGAAAAGGCAAAAAACTAATCGTCTTGGCAACAAAACAAAGAGAAGAAAAGCACACAAACATAATCTTACATCCAAATATGAATATAACAGGAAGCAATAATCACTATTCCTTAATATCTCTCAACATCAATCCCAACTCCCCAATAAAAAGACATAGATTAACAAACTGGATATGCAACGAGGACCCTGCATTCTGCTGCCTACAGGAAACACACCTCAGAGACAAAGACAGACACTACCTCAGAGTAAAAGGCTGAAAAACAACTTTCCAAGCAAATGGTCTGAAGAAGCAAGCTGGAGTAGCCATTCTAATATCAAATAAAATCGATTTTCAACTAAAAGTCATCAAAAAAGATAAGGAAGGACACTTCATACACATCAAAGGAAAAATCCACCAAGAAGAAATCTCAATCCTAAATATCTATGCTCCAAATACAAGGGCACCTACATACGTAAAAGAAACTTTACTAAAGCTCAAAACACACATTGCACCTCACACAATAATAGTACGAGATTTCAACACCCCACTCTCATCAAGGGACAGATCATGGAAACAGAAATTAAACAGAGAGGTAGACAGACTAAGAGAAGTCATGAGCCAAATGGACTTAACAGATATTTATAGAAGATTCTATCCTAAAGCAAAAGGATATACGTTCTTCTCAGCTCCTCATGGTACTTTTTCCAAAATTGACCATATAATTGGTCATAAAACAGGCCTCAACAGATACAAAAAGATAGAAATACTCCCATGCATCCTATCAGACGACCACGAGCTAAAGCTGGTCTTCAATAACAATAAGGGAAGAATGCCCACATATACGTGGAAATTGAACAATGCTCTACTCAATGATAACCTGGTCAAGGAAGAAATAAAGAAAGAAATTAAAGACTTCTTAGAATTTAATGAAAATGATGGTACAACATACCTAAACTTATGGGGCACAAGGAAAGCTGTGCTAAGAGGAAAACTCATAGCTATGAATGCCTGCAGAAAGAAACAGGAGAGAGCATATATCAGCAGCTTGACAACACACCTAAAAGCTCTAGAACAAAAGGAAGCAGTACACCCAGGAGGAGTAGAAAGCAGGAAATAATCAATCAGAGCTGAAATCAACCAAGTAGAAACAAAAAGGACCATAGAAAGAATCAACAGAACCAAAAGTTGGTTCTTTGAGAAAGTCATCAAGATAGATAAACCCTTAGCCAGGCTAACGAAAGGACATAGAGAATGTGTCCAAATTAACAAAATCAGAAATGAAAAGGGAGACATAACTACAGAATCAGAGGAAATTCAAAAAATCATCAGATCCTACTACAAAAGCCTATATTCAACAAAACTTGAAAATCTGCAGGAAATGGACAATTTCCTAGACAGATACCAGGTACCGAAGTTAAATCAGGAACAGATAAACCATTTAAACAACCCCATAACTCCTAACGAAATAGAAGCAGTCATTAAAGGCCTCCCAACCAAAAAGAGCCCAGGTCCAGACGGGTTTAGTGCAGAATTCTATCAGACCTTCATAGAAGACCTCATACCAATATTATCCAAACTATTCCACAAAATTGAAACAGATGGAGCACTACCGAATTCCTTCTACGAAGCCACAATTACTCTTATACCTAAACCACACAAAGACCCAACAAAGAAAGAGAACTTCAGACCAATTTCCCTTATGAATATCGACGCAAAAATACTCAATAAAATTCTGGCAAACCGAATCCAAGAGCACATCAAAACAATCATCCACCATGATCAAGTAGGCTTCATCCCAGGCATGCAGGGATGGTTTAATATATGGAAAACCATCAACGTGATCCATTATATAAACAAACTGAAAGAGCAAAACCACATGATCATTTCATTAGATGCTGAGAAAGCATTTGACAAAATTCAACACCCCTTCATGATAAAAGTCCTGGAAAGAATAGGAATTCAAGGCCCATACCTAAACATAGTAAAAGCCATATACAGCAATCCAGTGGCTAACATTAAACTAAATGGAGAGAAACTTGAAGCAATCACACTAAAATCAGGGACTAGACAAGGCTGCCCACTCTCTCCCTACTTATTCAATATAGTTCTTGAAGTCCTAGCCAGAGCAATCAGACAACAAAAGGAGAACAAGGGGATACAGATTGGAAAAGAAGAAGTCAAAATATCACTATTTGCAGATGATAGGATAGTATATTTAAGTGATCCCAAAAGTTCCACCAGAGAACTACTAAAGCTGATAAACACCTTCAGCAAAGTGGCTGGGTATAAAATTAACTCAAATAAATCAGTAGCCTTCCTCTACACAAAAGAGAAACAAGCCGAGAAAGAAATTAGGGAAACGACACCATTCATATTAGTCCCAAATAATATAAAATTCCTCAGTGTGACTTTAACCAAGGAAGTGAAAGATCTGTATGATAAGAACTTCAAGCCTCTGAAGAAAGAAATTGAAGAAGACCTCAGAAGATGGAAAGATCTCCCATGCTCATGGATTGGCAAGATTAACATAGTAAATGGCCATTTTACCAAAGGCGATCTACAGATTCAATGCAATCCCCATCAAAATACTTGTTTCTGCTTTAGGTCCATTTTACATGTTTTCCTTCAATAGAAAATGTACCTCCCTCAGATGTTTGATTGGCAGGTTCTTTCTTATTAATCGAGTTTCTGCTCAAATGAAATCTCCTTTGTAATACTATCTTTTATTATCCATATTAAATTAGTATAAGTATGCACATATAATACAATACATTATGTCATTCTATCACATGCTCATGCTATATTTACTTCATAACACTACCATCTGAAATTGTCTTTTTATGTGTTTACTATCTACCACTACTACCAAAATGCTAAGTTCAATTTTGAATATCTTTTTTCATTAATAATTAAATATCTGTTGAAAAACAAAATAAGTTGGGGATGAGAATCTTGGATACCAGACACATTTGATAAAGTCAGATTTCTGGTTTATTCTACTAACATTAGAAGAACATAAAGATCTTCCTCTGTTCAGATATTGAAGGACCTTCACGTGTTTAGGACATATCCTAAAATCTATTGCCATCATATTCCTTTATTCTTCCAAATCTTAGTGACAAATCCTTTTAGTTAGACAAAGCTCATAATTCAGGGGATTGACCAAGATAATTGTTATTATAAAAAGATGGGTTCCTGGTTGCTGCCACCGCGGAGAGCCCGTGGGCAGAACCCCGCGAGCGATCTTGAGCCTCGGGACCACAGGTAAGACTAACTTATCTGCTGCAAGTGACTTGCCTGGTGGAATCGGGACAACAGAGGCAGAATCCCTCTAGGACCAGGCACGTCCTGTGTTTACCGGAAGTCCCACACCCGCGGATCCCGGCCCGCA